>NC_031965.2:23394210-23679210 GCF_001858045.2 Oreochromis niloticus | reverse complement strand
CGAGACAGAGAGAGGAGAGTCTTTGTTCACCGTTTCTCAAATTTGTTGCAATGATGGAGAATCTCTATTAAATTAAAAAAAAAAAACAAAAAAAAAACACTACCATTCAAGGTCAACTAGAACTGCAGGGGGTTCAGCTGTGCCAAAATCTGGAGACTAAAATCAGAACAAAAATGGAAAATGCTCTCCAAACAGCTAAAAATTAATTGAACCCGTTTCCTACTGTTGAACTTACTTACAGCATGTCATCCCATTAATAGCCGAAATATCTAACTGTGCAGTGGTTTGCCACAGGGTTTGAAGCTCAAACCTGACTTGTGGTTTCAGATATTCCCTCAACAAACATTAGGGAATGTCATGTCGGGAAATATATTGCTATTATACATGCTAAGAAAAATACCTAAGGGCAGGTGTATCCTCCGTATGCTTGCGTTAGCTCCCTGCTAGCTGCCCTGTCCTTCTGTGCATAATGCCCTCTATAAATAGAGAATAAAAGAGAAAGCTTTTCTAAGCCATTGGTTCACATCCTCCATTGTAACACCATCCCATCCATACAGATATCAAATGGATGATCCCTGCAGCATTTAGCCAAATTAAATACCACCTTCATTAGCAAGCCAACGCCTATTGGAGGCATACAAAATACACCCCTTAGCCCCAAGGACACAACACTAAATGGCTGGCAGAGCTTAAAATAAGTCCACGCACTGCAAAGACTTGCCTTCATTTGTATGTTCCTAATGTGCCAGCTTTGCTCACCGTACACAGCCTGCTGCTTCGAACACATGGTGAGTAATTGCCAACACTCGACCTCCATACTGCACTTAATCAACATGGTAACACCATGGGGATAAATTCCTGAACAATACAGCTAGAATAATTCATTTATTGGTCAACAGACCCAATGTGGAAAGTGGTGTGTAATGTCAAGGTGTCACATGATTCACTGCCAAGGTTACTGCTCGTTATCTGAGAGAAATACAAATGGAGACAAGAAAGAGGAAAAATAAGACGCCAAAATCTCTGGCAAACAATCTTATTTTATGTCCCATGTAATGCAGAAAGTAAAATATTATAGCATTCTTATTTTTTCTCTCTTTCTTTCATTATTAATCTAACATTTGGCATCTATTACAGTACTACTGGATATAGTACAGTTTTTATACTATTACACTATATTTAATTTATTTAAAGTCCCTGGTTACCATAATCTCTTTAACCTCTAAAATACTTTGCTTATTTATTTGTCTTAAAATCCTTTCAGGGTTGTCTCCAGCCACAAAAGAATGGACTGCTGCTATCCATGAACTGAATATATGTTTCCAGGTTCAGGCACCCTGTTCATCATTGTACAGTTGGTCCATTTGTCTCCATTCTCACCTTTGACCTGCAGGCAAATGGTGATAAAAGCACCCTTCATTGCATTCGACAATGAAAGCAATAGGCAGTTCTTGAGTCAAGCAGCAGAGTAAACAAACATAAATAAAAGAGAGCAGGAATCAATGACAGAGGGAACATTGTAAGGCAGCCCACAGACCTAGAAGCTGATGCACTTACACTTAGGTATTAACACCAGTATAATAAAGAAATATACACAACTTTTGTAGGAACATTTGAAAAATGTAATATTTATTTGTAATACTACAAAGTGTTATCAGTCAGCTATCATTCTGAAAATGCAATTTCAAATACTTGGAATTTGTGAGGATGAGGTTGTTTTCTTCAGCAGTTCCACAAACCAGACACATCATAAAGATATGTTCTCATTTAGACTTTTTGTATAAAATCCCTCATTATAAAACAATTTCTCTTTTTAAATGTTGCACTAGTGACTATTTCCCTCAAAGTGATGTAGCGTTACACCAGCAGACCACGTGGCAGCCAGTTTCATGTAGAGACAGTTGTTGAAAGTGACACAGAGGCTAGTAACTGAGTGTTTGTTAGCAGGTGGACACACACAGTGATGAACCAGCTGGACAAAAAAGCCATAACGTAACATAAAAAATGACTACGCGTCAGCATCTCTTATCTCTGCATTGGTGCATCGTTCATACTTTTGAGACATTTGCTTTGCGCTAGACGTCTTTACAACTTTTGACAAGGAAAATAAAAACGGCCGAGCTTGGCATTCCTCTTCTATCATCTTCCCTTTCCTTTGCTCCAATCATCCACCCCATAACGGATTAGCTGAGAGGAAGACCCATTTCCTCCCTGAGGCTGCTAAAATATTAATCAAAACACAGAGGAGTGTGCAGCAGCTCCCAAGATGCATGTCTTCTAATGGTAATACATGGGGAAGGCAGAGAGGGAGGAGTGCTGCCTGTAATAGTCTCACAGAGGGGGAGGAGAGGAGGAGGGCCAGAGGTGACAGGGGCTTTCACAAGGGACAAAGAGAATGAGAGAGGGGGACCGATAGGCAGGAAGAGAGGTGGAGCGAAGGCAGGAGGTGTGTGTGAAGAATTGACAAAGAGGATGCACTGATATAGAGCATGTCAGAGAGATCGAGAAGATCAAAGAAGTATCATTGCCTTTCACTACACATTTAATGCTCTTACAAGGGTTGGAAATAGCCTCATGTGAAACTTCTTAGTATGAATAATAGATAACAAACCATACAAATAGCCAATTTAGCTTAAAAAATTTCTTGCTTATCATCAGGGCCAAATATTTGCAGGGGTTTGTGTTTCTGTGTGTGTAAAGAGGGACAGAAAAGCGGTGACAATCCCTTTTCGACCATCTAAAATATGACTTAACGTGTCATTCCAGGTGGTCTGCGTGCATGAGCAGTGAAAGGCATTTCTCTCAGAGGCCAAATCTAAGCCTGTCTCTGGCTCTGAGCCGCTGCCAGGGGGGGAAAATGATTGGACTATCCATGTTGGAGACACGGTAATCATGTAACTAAGCTTTGTTACTGGTAAGGGGAGACTAAAAGGGTTATATCAGCTCATTTTCCACGCTTGTCTACTACTCTTTCTGTTACTAGGTGATTCAAATACACTGACATGACAGTTGTCATCCTTTAATTTGGGAAATGTGCTAGCTTGCTAAAAACTGAATTTAAGACACACACACACATTTCAGACAGCCTCCTGTTGCCACTAAAAAATACTGCCAAGTGTTTAAAGCTGACGAGTATTTCAAATACCACGACTGTAAAGAACAACAAGCTGATTTTATGGGGAATGCAAAACTGTATATCCTCTCGGGTCATCTTCAAGTAACCTGCAGACAGCTGCGACTGTGTTTGACTACCTGGTAATTAGGGAGTCGCGGAGCCCCCCATGGGGTTGCATACTCGCAATAAGCTGCCATACCCCTTCTTCTTACTTCAACATAGACCCAAGAGAGACGACTGTTTTGTGAAAGGTGACACAACTCAGTGACCGCTGTCTACCTGACCATGTCAATAATGAGATGCAAGCGAGGCTTCGTTCTATTCAAATGAGGCAGAGCGTGACAATATTGCTGAAGAGAAACCAGCAGAGACACACGAATATGAATAAGACAAAGAAAGACAAAATGAGACAACGAAAGCGATAATGGACACTTGGTTGCTCACATATGTTCTTTGTGTTTCATAACGATGCACGGGTAGGGGTTAAAGTGGTCTGTCCCAGTCCTGGGCCTTTTGTCTATTGTGTTGCTTTGCTTAATGTAAACCGATAAAGCTGGCTAACCTTGTGGCCTAATCAATGCTTATTTAGAATACCATTGATTAACAGTTCTGATTATTGATTATGTCAACCCACTCAAGATATGCCAATGGCTCTGATAAGAGGTTACCCTGGAGCAAAGAGGCCTGTCCAGCTACTGGACATACACACACATATACACACACACACACACACACACACACACACACACAGGGCTCTTCTCCTTTACACACTCATAGTGTATACTGTATACCCCTATTAACACCCAAAGACTGAAGACGGTACTAGTGTATTGACACAGGATGGCTGCTTATCTGAGCCTTAAACATTGAAATTACCACACCATCTGTTCCTTCAGCGTACCATGTGGCCATGTGAACAAGTAGCATATAGGTGCACCAGCTTTTCTTAAACCTAATTTGAATGTTGTCTCGTCAGCAAACATATAGAAAAAAAATGCCACTCACTTTGTTCCTGTGCATAAAGAAGGCAATCAAATATGTTTAAAATTAGCATTAAGCACACTGATCAATGAATACAGTGAGAAGAGTGGAAATATCAAACTACGCTTACCATAAATCAACAAAATGTATCCAGACTTCTAAACATACATAAAAAAACACCTTGCAAAGTACATTCAAAACTACCTTTGTCGTATAACCAGGACCACTTAAACACCCAAAGGTAGAAACAAAAACTTTCACAGATACTAAAATGCACTGTACAAAAAAGTACAAAAAACATGAGTAGGATCATCTACCTCATTAATTTTGCCTATGGCAGTAAAAAACTCACTTCAGTGATTGTTGTATGTTATACAGCTGCAAGAACATCAAAGTTTTTTTTGTTTTGTTTTTTTTTTAAAGACAAAATCCCCGTAATAGTAGTGGAGACTGGAGCAAGGATCATGTATAATTTGACAAACTAAAACGTGACTAACATTCAAACATATCTACATTTCAACAGTTTTGAGATCTGGTTATTTCATGTTGTTAATTTATATGGGAGTAAACCCATGGCGAGCAGGTTGTGCACATTAATGACAATCATTAGTAAAGTTTTTGCAATAGTACATCCCACAGCAGCTCAGACCAGTGGTTCCAGCTTCTGCGTGAGCATTTTTGTGTTGCTATCTTTAGTGTTACCAAATTTTGAGATACAGTACAAGTTTGGGTACCAAATATGTTGTAGCCATTTTTATAGTACAAAAAAAGATTAAAAAAAAGTTCTGTTGTTAGCAATTTTTCATTGTTTTTCTTAATCCTTACTAACTCTATTTATATTTAGAGTTTTTACCTTACAATATAAAGCACCTTTTGGTGACTGTTATTATGAATCGGTACTATATGAATAACACTGAACTGAATTTCCTGCTTAAGTTAGCAAATACTGTTACTGTGATGATCCTTGATCATCATGATCTTGCTAAAAGGTCTGTTTAAAAGTGTTTTTGTTTTTTTCTAATGCATCATGCTCCAAGTTGTATATTTTTTCCTGTGTTTGCTACCTGTTTGCTTGGACTGTTTGTCTCAAAGATTTACTTATATTCGCATCACTCGGTGATAAACAAGTGGAATTTTAGTAAGGTTAAAACATTTAGTAAAGGGAGCACAAATGCATGTTTTAATTAGTAAACATTCTTAGATCAACAATAAGTTTTATGTTGAATTTTGTGTTGGCATATAAATACCTGAAAAGCTGATAGGAAAACACACAATAAAATGGTGATAGCGTTAACAACAGTGGAGAAAAAGCGAGATCAGTCACACTGTTGCACATCATGCAAACAACATGTTTGAAAAGTAAGACAATTTACCCAAGAAGTATGCAATATATTGCTAAATTGTACAGTATAGAAAGAAGCTGTTAAAAACATTTAAGGATATTTTCTTTGCCCAGCAAATGCTTTCAGCACTGTAGTGACATTGAACAGTGCTGTAAAACCTGATGATAAAAACATTTACAGCAAAGTTGTTATTGAAGAGAAAGTGAGTCAATCAAAAATGTCAATTTTACAAAATCTATGAATTACAGTTACCAGCACTGCCTGAACATTACAGCATGGAATTGGTTATTTATTTAAATCTTTTCAAGCAGACTATAAGTCAGAGTGTGTAGATTGAGTGTGAGTTACTTACTTCCTCTAGCAGCCAGATAACTAAATAGAGAAAAATTAAAATTGGAAACAAAAACCTATATTGTATACACATGGACGGGAAAAAAATAAATGTGCATTTCTTAATTTCTACTAATCTGAAGCGATCTACAAATAGAAACTGCAGAAGTAATAATAAATATTTGATTTGAATTTTTTTTTTACATCACTGTAAAATTTATCATTATTGTTACATTGTAATATGTAATCTTGTAATATGTAGTCTTTAAAATCTTTCTTATATTTCCAAATGATCAGGCTCCATCATATCTTTGTACGTCACTTTGTCCCAGCAGAGCACTCTGTTCTCAGAGTGCAGGTTTAGTTCTAGTTCTTAGAGTCAGGTAGGAGGTAGACTCTTCAATTTCCAGGTTGGATTCAAGAGGCAGAAACCTTCACTGCATATAAGATTAGCCATGCAGCTTTTATTTAGGGCTGGATTGGGTGACCCCAAATATCCTTTAGTCATGTTGTTATACATGCAGGATACTGGGGCTGCTAGCATACTTTGTTCTCACTCCCAGTGAATTTATAAACTCCTGTTGCATGTTCTTAACTTTTATCTGTTTTCTCCAGTAGTTTGTTTTTTCTTTTGTTTGTTGATTGAACTCTTTTCTCTCTACCCTTCCCTCCAAACAGTCACAACTGATCAGTATCCTTCCTGAAATTGGTCCCGACAGAGGTCTCCGCCTCTTAAAAGTGAGTTTTTCCACACTACCTTAGCCAAGTGCTTGCTTATACGGGATTCCCTGGTCTATGGGGTGCTCTGTGTAAGATCAGTGGGTTTCTACCTTAAAATATGTAATACATGTTTGATAAAGGCTTGATTGTGAGCTCTTCCAAACAGAAAAACCAACAAAAACAGAGAAGTTATAAAGTATATACATTATAAATGAAAGATGGCTATAGCCACCATTATGTGAATTGTTGTTTTGTAAAGTCCTGTTTTGAAGTCTTGGCGTGAGCATTTTGGCATTTCATTTTTTTTTAAGCAGAGATGAACAATCCCTGCATGTCCATATGGCACCAACAGAAACAGGCTGTAGCCTAATATGTTAGGGTGGACATCTAAAAATAGTGGGTGGCAAAAAAAAAAAAAAAAGACTAGAAAATCAACTAGTAATAGTAATAGTAATAGATTGCTTGTATGAGCAAGTGTTTGGATGATGATACAGCTTACATTTGAGATATTTGTTTTTGTTTATTTAGCATAATTAATAAAAATTGGGCCAAAATAATATTTATACATAGAGTTGCATTTGTACCTGGTACATGTTTGCATGTCTTCAACTTCACATCTATGAATCCTGTCAGCTAGTGTGACTGGAGACATGCTTTCCACTGCACATACACCTCTCCAAGTCTATCATCAATCTATTACCAATCACCCGTCAGTAAACTGAAGGTGGCAGGTAAAAACAATGTTAATATATTAGACAACCATGCAGCTTATCTGTGAATGTCAGTTCTCACAGTTTAAAATAGTCTTTACAGAGTTCACAAATTCTCTCTTCTTCATTTCATTAATTCTTAAGAAATTTGAGTTTTGTTCTGCAAATACTGACATTCAGTAAAAGATAGCTAACTCTACGGTGTAATAGCCAAAACTGAGCGTGAGAACCAACCCAAGTAGGGGCTACAACCACCCAACAACACAACACAACACATGTAGGCTACGTCAGCAATGTGTCACTGTGCTACGCTGGATGAAGCACAGTTTAGTGACTATGTAATGCTGATGTTGTGGCAGTGAAAGGTACTGTCTGGGACTGAGGCAAAACTTTACATTTCTTTTACATTAAAGGGTTTAGAGGAGGAGTATAGCCCCAAATTTGTTTTTCAGCCTTGATTTCCGGCCTGTTCTAGTCCTAAATACTGGAAATATTTTTATTTATTTTTATTATTTTAAGTTTAATAGTCAAGTCAGTCAATTCAGTATAAAATTATTTCTAGTTCATTTGAACCAAAACCTGCTAAATTAAATGAAATCACCAAGATCATGATACCAAAAATTAGACGTGAACTTCTGAACTGTCCCTATGGCTGTGCTTTATGTAATCAGTATAAAAGTATAAAAAAATTGGCTGTCAAAATTTTCACATTTTTTTGCTGCCAGGCAAGCAGCACAAACTCAAGTGAGTTGGTAGTTTCACTCAAGAAAAGCCCAGTTCTTAATCCAATTAAAATTGGCAATTTAATTTTAAATATTTCCTTTTTTCAGATTAAGAAAAAGAGATGTTATCAAGCAAGCATTAGATTTGTTGCTTTTTTCTCCATCAGCTAAACTGGCTGCAAACAGAAGATCCCTACTTGTGACAGTAAATTTGAAAGGTGTCAGTCTCCTTATCTCATCCTCATCCTCCAACATTTATTTTCTGGTGAACCAGAAAAAAAAAACCAGAAAATAAATTCTGGTGAAGCTGTTTAAAGAAAACCAAATGTTTATCAAGTATGAATCTGTGTGATTCTCTGAGCTTTGTAGGGAACAAGTTGTTGAGGTCATTGTCATCTAATAAAGTGGCAGCTGCTGACCTGTGCTGATGAAGGAACCAGGACACTGCTGGAGTCGTGTTTTTGGGCGGTGGGGACGGCCCTGTTGTCTTATTGTTCGGTCAGCACTGCTAGGCTAGCCCCTGTCAGCCAGCCAGTGTTGAGCTTTGCACTTTGCATATGGGGGCTCTTCCGTAATGAGCCTCTATGTATGGGTATCATGTGAGATATCTGAGCTAGTGCTTACTGTTCCATGGTCAAGGTCAAAGCCGGCCAGCCCCACCACCGACTCCCCTACCCTCTCCATCACCTGAGAACACAGACCGCAGCTAAGCTCACATTCCAACCTTCTGGACATCCTCACATCAATTTGGAAAGACTATATATTTATTTATGGCAATCTCTGTTTATTGTATGTCAATATACGTTAAAGGTATTATACAAAGAAAGGCCTAACAATTCCCCTTAAAAAATTCCAATACAATATGTAAATGACAAGGCTGAAGAAACAAAAATGACATTTCTGTTTTATTTACAACGACTGAGAAACAGCACAGAGTGTGAATATATGCTTTTAAAAGGTGGTTCAGACAAAGTGTTTACAGTGTAACACAGTCATTTGTTTTTTATCTCGTCTTACCTGTGTGTGCATATGTGATGTTTACGCTTTCCTAATAAGCAACTGCTATCAACATGCCAAAAGCAGACACCTTATGTGACTCCACATAAGCGAGACAGGGGGCTTAAGTGTAAAGGACCCTGGAACAATCTGTCCATACACCACCATAGTAACGCTTAAATCCCCACAGCAATCAATAAACTGCCCTCTACCAGATCATATATCAATTGCTTGCTGAACTCAGGGGTAGAGTAAAAAATGTATACCTAAAGAATGAACAACCATTGAGCTGTTGTATACATATACAAAATACATTACACCTACATGACCTGTAACCTGCAGAACTTCATTCTCTAATCTGTTTTATATGTATCTCATGCACAGTGTAATGAACAGTTTAATTTTTACTTTAAATCCGAATGTGTTTAAAACTTGAGCATGCACTTTTGAATAATGTTACATATCTGTACAAAATATTTTGCCTTAAATCCAACTAATTCCAACAAAAGCCGGACTTTTCTGTGCACTACAAGCTGGAATTGCAAAGTAAAGTTTAACTGACATGTCTCATCCACAGGTTAAGCTTCGTTATGAAGATGCTATAGCACTGATTTACGTATGAAGTTTAGAGAATGGCACATGGGGTAAGAATTTAAGTATGACCTGGTGTGAAAACTCTCACACTGGGGGAACACTGCCAGATAAAAAGGAGACTTGAGCAAAGAAAGATGGATTTCCTGCCATTTGTGATCTATGACCAATCGGCTGTCTATTTTCAGAATGCTGTTAATGCTATCACCAAGGTTTAAATCCTTTCTTTTGTGCATTTTCCTTAATCAATACATTGGCAACTGTTTGATTGAATGCTCATTCACTGTGTTAAATTGAGGCTGAATGAGTTTTGTCCTTTTGAATAATGAGTTTGTTTTCAACAAAGCTTTATAGATGTTTTCAAAGAGAGGAAATGTTAATCACCCACTTACAAAAAAAACTTGATTCTGATTCATCAGATATTCATTTTTTCAAATATTTAATTTGAGAACAAATGTTAAGCTTTTACACCTAGACATTCCAATTTGATCATAATTGGTATGCCCTTTTCCCAACTTTCCCAACGGCCGTACAATCTTAAATGATCAATATAGTGTATACTGGAAACATGAATGATTATGTATCCAAAGTGCTGCAATACTCCGAAAACAGACTGTACTCTTAAAAGGGCAAACAGAAAATAAATGTAAAATAATCATGAAAAACATGTCAAAGGAGGGCGAGAAAACAAAGAGAGTGATAACAACAATGGAAATTATCTGTTTCAATTTATTATTTATTTAATTTGCTGCTTTGTTTCTTGTTTTTTTCAAATTGTCCGTCTGGTTGGCTTTATCTGGTGTGTGTCTGTTTACGCGTGTAGATGTGAATCCAGATCTACAAAGAAATGTGGTAACACCTGCAATAATGCAAGATTATCAGTTTTGTAATTGGAGTTAATGTAAAGTCATTTTTTTCCAACTCTGCACACAGGTCAGGTGTGCAGATAAAGAGACACTCATATCACAGATATCAGATTTCCAGCTGACATTAAAAAACCACATTTAAGTTTAGAACTTACCCAAGGTCTAGCAAGCCAGTTATATTTTAAATTCCACTATTTCAGTCACATTACAGTAAAGAAGCTTAAAAACTTGAAATTGCATCTCTACCCCAAAAACGGTAATTTAATTTTATTTACGTATTCTTACAACAAAAAAAAGCTCTCTGAAAATAAAACAAATTTAACTTACTCCCTTTAGAGGAGAGTCGGCTGCAGTTTGATGAAATGGATCCTTTTAATTTGCATCTCATAAAAAACATAATATGGAGTAATTTCAATTGGTGAAGAAAAGAAGATTGAGTGTGTAGCCACTGCATTTGCTGACAGAATATGAAAAACAGAGCATTGATAGATTGATGCTCAAATTAGTATTCAAACAAAACCATCAAATTCAGCCAGCCTAAATGGAGGAAAGGGAAAAGAAAAAAAAAACAGCACCCAGGGATACGGACATAAACAAAGAATAGATGCTTTATGCCTGCAGTTAAACAACAATGCCCTCTATTGGTGTGACACTGCATCCGTTTCCCCCCAACAAAGGCCATCACACTAACAGCAGACTGTAAAGCAGACTGATGTATTTTCCAGCACTCTCAGCAGAAACATTGCATTGAAGTGCAATCACCTCGAACCTCAAAGACCGTCCTTATTAGCCTACTAATGACCACGGACGTTATTATTCATTTATAAATGTTATTTAACTATTACAGTCATTGCTTCTATAATCAGGGGCCTTATTAGCAGTTTAAAATGTATTAATTAGGACAATAATGAATGAAACCACAGTAGGTAAGTGCTAGTGTAGCCAGGATGCCTCCAGCAGTGGGAGGTTACAGACACTCAGACAACTTCTCAGAGGTAAGATCCTGTGTACGTGTGCGTGTGTGAGTACGCGTGCGTATGTATGTGAATGAGGATGGTTTACAGGATCAGTGAAAGAGTTCTTGACAGGAATGCACATCGAGTCTCTCGTCTCCCTGTTGCTCTCTCTACTGAACCGGAACAATGGTGTAGACAAACAGGGGCGCCCCGGAGAGTGTGGCGAGCTAAGTGAGTGAGCACAGAGGTTTAATATGACAGCTACACTTCTCAGCTGCTGGTTCAGGGTGAAGAAGATGTCCTACATTGTACATCTGTGTGTGCACCACCTTGGCAAGCCAAACCATGCTACTTAGAAAAACTGAACTAGACAGGTGAATGAGTTCTGAATTATGAGCATGGCTTTGCCTACAGTAGTCATAGTATGGGGTACAGACAGAGAGCCCCTTTTGTGAAATCACTGGTCTACACACTGCCATCTAAGGTAAAAGCAAGATCCTTTTTTTCTGACAGCAGTTTAAAAATGTAATTTATAAAGAGTCACATATATATGAAATACTATGATTAGTGAGTCATTTATTTCATGGAAGAACTTGTGTATGAAAATGTTTATTCTGCCTAAAAATGCAGTGCTAATTCTGGAAATTAATACATTAGCATCTGTCTGTTGACCTAATTTTGCTTCATCAATAATCTGATTTCCAACTGCTCCATCCTACATAAACATGCAAGATGTTTTATTTTAGCTTTAGTTAAATTACTGTCTTCAACCAGAGGGGAATACAAGTTTCACATCTTGTGCTACAATGTATAAATCTAGATCTAAAAAGCAGATCTAATTATTAGTACATACTTGTAAAAATCTATTATAAATTACACAGCCTTTCTCCACTTCACTTTAACCATTAAACTTCGTTCCCTACTGTTTTTACTTCTGCACGCTGTCGCTTGCTTGCGCAAATGAAAAATTGTTATCTTTTGGTATGCTTACACCATCCTGCCAAACAACCTCTCTCCAACCTCCCAGAAGACCATAAAACACTTGCAGACAGGGTGCGAGGGTGGGGGCAACAAGGCAGAGCAAGAATAGATCGAGAGAAATGGTAAGAGCTGCACAATGTTAAATGGGAATATGATTTGCAGCTGCTGCTTTTACAAATGGTTTTGGCAAAGTTTAACAAATCTTCTGGAGTATAATTTACCCAATAAGTGTGAGGAAACCCACACTGTTGAAAATGTTCATGAATAATTTTGTTACACTTCATTTTCAAATACTGCAAGGAAATTACAGGAGGTAACCTTCAACGGCATTCTGAAAGCCTTGAGATGGAAGTCATGCAATGCGCCAAAAGACGTTATGATACATACCTGAACAAAGCTATTAGGCTCAGTCCCATCCCCCTTTTTATTTCAATTAAACCTTTCTCTTTGATTCAAAGGCATTCAAATCTAAAGTGTCTTTGATCTCCTAACCACAGGAAAGACAGGAAAATAAAAGTCTCTTAAAAGGAGGTGAAAAAGAAACTACATAACCTGCTGTGGTCTTCACTGGCACAGGAGTACTTAAAAGACCTCAATCCACCATGAAGAAGGAAAAAAAGTGTCTGCAAGGGGCTGTCAGGCTGTCTTTCAGTCTGAATCTCACTTTACCAAATGTGAAGTCATTAGATGCTCTGAACACTGACAAAGGTCACCAGGTGAAAGGAAAAAACAATTCTCCCTCATGTTTTCTGTTTAAACAAAGATTTTACAATGAAAAGCCAGGTTTACCCCTAGTGTGGTTAAAATAAAAGTGCAATACCATCAAATATCATCTCCGAAAAAAAAAAGTTTATCCGTCTCTGGATTCTTCTAAAGCCTTTTTTTCATAATGTCCTTTGACAGTTGACATCTCACAAAGCTTATTTGTAAAGTTATAATCAAATCTCATTTCTCAACCTGCCGCCTGCCTTCACACTCACTTTGATCTGACTCTATTACTCAACCGGACTTGCTGGGCCAGCTACATGACAGTCCCAGTGTGAGGGATTGTGGTACTTTCACCCCTCAGAGCACTGGATTACAGGCTGCTAACTGCCTTTGGAAGAAAGAAAAACATCTAAAGGCACCGCGTTGTCCTGAGCGAACAACAAGCACACCCAGGAAGCCCGGGTGTTCTTTGATGTGCTGCTGAGCGGTGTGAGGGCCACACAAAGTAGACGAACACAATCAGTCAACTGTTGGAGAGCGATCGGTAGGCTTGAGCGCCAGAGGAGGGTTACTCAACACTGGCCAGAGACACAGACACAGGCAGGAGGGGGAGACAGCACTAAGACCAAACAGTCGCATTCACTCTAATTCAGGGTGGTTCCTGGCTCAGACTGGGACTTTGGAGGGGGTGACTGTGCATGTAAGCACAATCGGTCCACATAAAATAAAGGTAATGAGACAACTTATTCCTGTTATTTCTGAGCTGGAATAAATGAAACCCTATTCACAAAAAATAAAGATAAATAAATAAATTCTGAATTCATTTAAAATGCAGGGGATTTTCTTTGGACTCTGGCTAAAACCTATTTGGGAGTGCCAAAAATTCCTCTATGCAGGAGAGATGTGTCATGTCTACTTTCCTCTCTGTTACTCACTGTTCACTCAAATCTCTCCTCCCACATATCGTCCTTATTTCCTGTGTAATTAATGCATATTTTTTGACAATTCTGTTGTTTTCCACTTGTGACTAATATTAATCCATTTAATCAGTGTTCTGCGACTCAAGTGGATCTCTAAACAGTTTCTCTCCTTTTCTTTGGATGATGCAAGTGTGCATATTACGGCGAGGCAGCCAGCTGTGAAAACAGCTTAATTAGCAGTAATCACTTCTGATAGAACATGTTTCCACTATTTGCCTCCATTAGGGATGCTTTATTTCTCTTATTCTATCAGCCAACTGCTGCCACTCTTTGCCAGGTGAGGTTAGTGGTATAATAAATGTGTCCCAGAAGCAGATTTCTGTCACTAAATGCATTCTTGGCAATGTAAGTTTAAGCTGCCCTCAGATTTCCAGGGTGAAAATGACAGCAGATATAAATAACACCAGCTGCACCAAGTGTAAAATTATCAATGTGAGTGTGAGCCTCACTATCAATGACAATTTTGCCTTGTAAAAATTGTTAGAACACAGTCACAACACAATCCAAAGTACACTGTAGAACTAGTGAAGAAATAAGGACAAATCGATGATATTAAACAAATTACCTAACACCCAAGGCGATTGAAAACTGTCATTTTAAGGCTCATGAGTTTGATTTACAGCACTTTATCTTCCCATCTAACCCGATACAGCTGAATCAATGCTAGCAGGTAGTTGTAAATTTCTTCTTCAAAAAGAAAGTAGCTGAGAGGGCAGGGTCAATAGTGACAGTGACTGGGATAAATGATTGCTTTTGTGAAACAGTGCCCTTTCAAATAACATCTAAATGGTGACACACTATATTAATTTACAGTCCAAATCATATATTAAATGTTTGGAAATCACACCTAATACTTTAATAAATTGTGTACTTTCACCAGCAAATTCTGTAAAAATGTAAAAAGTTCACATCTGGCTTCATGCCAGACCTTTTTTTTCTCCATACACTTGCCTGTATGCACTGGCTAATTTTATTTAGCATATTTTGTATTTATGTTTTATTCCCAGGAATGCATCCAACATGGGTGTCCATTACCCCAGCTGTTTCAGTCATCAGTATGTATACACCAAAGTGCCATTGATGTGTGTCAGCTATTTCACTTGCATTTCGCTTGCAATGAATCTTGTGGCTTCCCCACTTCCCAGTCATGCCACCATTTGATGCATCTTCAATGCTTTGTGGTTGGCAAAGAGCCTTAAACATCCTCCATCGTTGGGACTGGGCCATTAGATACTATGTGCCACCAACGTAATGGAAGACAGAGTAGACCTACAGAACGAATACGGGAATATATTCACACAGAAAGCATCTAAAAAGAAAATATCAATGCATGTCTCCGACAAGAATATACTGACATAAATTTAGAAGTCATTTCAAAAATTTTTGAAATGTTTCTATAGTTCAATTAAAAAAATAAAGTTAATATTCTTTCTTTATGTGGTGTCTAAAATATTCTAACCATATAATTCAGTTGTAATGCCATTATCCATTTGCCCAGAAAAATCTTTACACATCACGGCAATAAAAAGCAATAACTACACTTAACATTGTATCATTGTATGATTGTACCATTTACATGTGTATTTTTTCTGTCACTTGATTTCTTATGAATTCACACAACGAAACACCTTCGGCAAAATTGCCTGTTTGCGCTGTCACAGAATATTTAAATTAATTTATTGATGCAGCTTTAATTAGACTGCTTTATCAAAAATATTACAATAACCATTCAAGTGTTTACAGGTTCCTTTTGCATTGTCACTTCATTTACACAGCCTCAAAAGTAACTGGACAACTGGCCGATGTGCAGTTTCATATCCAGGTGTGGACCATTTCCCTATTATTCCTATGAAACACGGTATAAATAGAAATAAGACAGGACAAGTTTGACTCCAAACACATTAAGTAACAACTGACTGGGCAAAGACGGGAACTACAACTACGCAGGCAACTATTTGGCAAACAACACACAGGTGAAACAACTAATGGTGAAGCCCAATTTAATTAATTAACAATGGGAAATCACAAACAAAGGAAATAAAAAGAAAACGGTGAGTAATTTCAAAATAAAACAGGAAGAAACTAAAAGACAAACAAAGAATGTGTTACTGATCTGAGGAAGACGGGGGGAGAAGCAGACATTGGTAAAAGAAATACATGAAAAAATACAAAAGAAAACCAAAAATACACAAAGGGCAGGACAAAGACATGAAAAACATCTAATGTATGTCTCTTTGGTGTTTCATTTAATTTTACTCTTGAACATAGCTGCTTGGAACCATATGGCCCCATATGGCTCCAGGCAGCCACACATTTAAGTAAAATAGCAAGAGAATGTGATGTAAAACTCTTTTACACAGCTATTTTACATAGCACCCAACCATCCACAAACAAGGCTATAAAAGATACCCACATGATACCTAAATCCAAAGTGCTACTGTTTGAATTTAGGCCCAGAGTAGGTCTTTCTAGGAGTTTCCCTTTAGGGTGCAAAATTTTGTTAGATTAATAAATCAAAGAAATGTGATTTACTACTGTATTTGCAGCAAATTGTCCCAAATTTAGAGCTGAAAAAATATCTGATTAAGTTGTCACATAACTAGCACAGGTAGACAACTCAAAGGTGTGCGTGCCAAAACCTTACTCACGCCTCAACCTTCATGTTTAGAGCCCGAGACCCATACACTTCCATAATACTGTTATTTTAATGAAACAGATCAGAAGTCGACTGAACGTAACGTATAGCATCAGAGGGAGGAGGAGAATCTTGACACAAGACACTTAGAGGCAGACAGTAAGCACAGCAGATTGCAGGTATTCAGGCTAGTCACATTCCCACACAGAGACAAGAACATGGTAAAAACGCCTTGTGTTTCATCCGCCCCTTCTCATCAGCGTTCACATACTAAGCGACTTTTTTGTTTCTGTGTCACACTTCTATCTTAAATATCTGTCATAATATAGATATTAATGGAACTCTATTTGTATATCATAAAAATTCCACTGGATACATATTCCCACTGGTCTAATCCAATCTGTTCCCTTCATAGTGAGTCTGAAGTGGAGAGACAATGCAGTCGCAGGCAAGGAGAGATGCACTAATCACACACATTAAATGTTAGACCACTTATCTCTTATCTTAATAAGGAAAAACAACTTAAGAAAAAGACAACAGAGAACACAGATATAATTCACCCGTAGTCCCGACGACGTGCATTCCTCTGGCCTGCTGTTCTATCTTCCTCCCTAGCAAATAAAGCAGATTCAGCGGAGAAATAACACATATCACCCGTGGCCAAATCAAAACAGATGGGATACTTCCTTTTTTCCCCTCCAAGTGCAACAAAGCTAACAAGTTATTTTTTTCACATAGCTAATAATAAGATAAAGATACTGTTTTGGGGGGTTTTTTGCTCAGAACTAAAGAAAAAAATAATAATTTCAATGAAGATTGCATTTATGATTAATACATTCTGCAGTTTTTGTGAGGTACTTTATATTTCATAGTTCCCAAATCCAAACAACAAGTCCACTGTTATTTATAACAGTAAGTCACCAGGCATAGCTTCAAAGAATGCTTTATGTGAAACAGTATGATAAAAATGACCAAAGCCTAGATAATTTAGCAAATTAATTTCACGATAATTCTATTCCCCACCCCCCCCAATATCTCCTTCATTCTGCTCTTGTCCATACTGGTTCTCGTAGAAGAGCCTTGCGGGCAGTAAGTATATGCACCATGAACACATTTAATTTTCCCTGTTAGTCCACAGCGCGGCCAGAGGTGAGCTTTAATAAGGATCAATGGCACTTTATCTAGGACAGGACGCACTCCTGTGCATGCAAATCACAACACCAGCAATGGATTCAATTAAAAAAAAGAACCTCCAACCACCAGCACTGGAAATTCAATTAAAGGATTTATGCAAAGGTTCACTGGCTTTTTTGTGTTGCTGTTTCTGTTTATGTAATGAGCTTTTCATATCAAGAATCAATACGTAATCTGGAGTCAAGCCATGGGGAGGGTGCTGGGTTGCTTTCTCATATGCATATTGGATATAATTCAAGAACCGGGCATTTCAATAGAGCAGTTAGCAGGATATCTGACTTTATTACTCCACCCACTGAACATCAACTGGAGTATCCTCACGCAGTGTCTTCTTTTTTTTAACCTCCTTTTTTTTCTTCTTGGAAAGTATTAGATGTCATGCTATATCCACATATGAAGTTTAACTGAAACATATTTTGAAATACAGCGGTCCTCAGCAAAACCACTTATAAGAGTGCTCCTCACAATCAGCCAAGCAAAGAAGCTAAAAGGCTGGAGACCAAGCGGTAGCCCCAGTGTGCACCCTAAGGTGTGTGTATTAGCCTAATGAAATGGGATCTCAATAGACAATAATCCTTGTAACAAGATTGAACAGGGACACCCATGTCAATATTAGCAAATGGGATTGCTAGCTTTTCACGTTTGTGCGCACACACACATACACAAAACACAGGGGCACAGACCATCTGAATGCTCTCATACCTGTGCGCCCATCGGTGTAAAAGTGCTTTCTCATTGCTTCTCCACCCATGTTTTAAGTGGAACACAAAAATAAGAGTGTTCTGGCTGGACCTCTAGGCTGTGGGTGGGGACCCATAACATTTTCCCACACCTACATGATTAGTAGATTTAAACCCCCCTGAATTTCCTCAGAAGTTTTTGATTAATCTTCCATAGATGCGCCAAGAGGGATGTTCCAAGATACATGTAAAAAGGGATGCTGTGTCAACAGAAAAGAGGTGCATTAAAACACCAGCTATAAATATCTGGCCAGTTAATTAAGAGGGGCACAAACATTAGCTACACTGCTACCGGACATTTCTTTAGACCAGTGTTAGTTCTGCACACCACTGTTCATAGTTCAGACTGGCGACACTGCAGTGTGGAGCAGCGCTGTACTGATGGACGATGCTGTCAGGGATCGACGATGGTCAAAGTGCTCAGCGATTGCTTGCCAGTCAAGGCCATTTTTAGCCATTTCCCAAATGATGCATTAAATTGTTATTGGCATTATTATGACAGTTATAATGAATTGAATTTGCTTCATTATAGCTTCATGTCACATAATCAACACTTGCAACATGTCTGGGAATGTGTCAGTGCACACACAACCAAATGAGGGAAAACAGAAGGAGGCTATTTCTGATGATTAGATTTTAAAAGGAGAGTGTAGATGTAACATTTGCAGAGACAGCCGTTTATCTTGTGACTCAACTTTTCTCCCCGTTCAAGGGGTTTTTGTCTGTGAGAAACTATGCTATGTGCGTAGGTAGGGCACAATGCAGACCAAAGATAAAACAAACTGAATGAGGTGATAAATCTATAAGCATGAGGAACAAATGAAAAAACCACCATGCTTTATACCATTTTAGGTATTCAGCTGATATTCATTTAATTATGTTAATTACGTCAACATAACACACTCATCAACTTTCAGCATTTAATCTAAAGGTTTGGCACTGGAAATTCACATTAAAAAACATCATTGTTTTTTAGCCAACGTAAAAGAACTCCCATTAAATGTAATTACTCAATTCCAGTAGAAAATTATTTAAACGTATGTGCGCAATCATAATCAGTGAATACTTAGGAGTATTTATAGAATTTTGAACAATGCAGAAACCTCAACCCCTGTATTAAAAATGGCAACAAGATTTCTCAATCAGTACCAACTTTAGGATTCAAATCTGCAATAACATCCTCAGAAGCATCGGAAACTATTTATTTATTAATTTGTATGCGTCTCTGTCTCCACCTCATTAAAGGTCACTAGGTTACCTTGATCAGGGCTGATTATGGAATCCCCAGGAGGTATACAGCATGGGTAGGTCACCAGGTCGCTGACTTCTCCGGTGTTATGATAACCTCCAAAATTAAATGTCCAATCGCCACCCAATAAAGACTCACGGTCTGGGGGTAATTTTCTGTTTTGTTGTGTTATTCTGGTGGCGGTCACGTTCTGGATTGGATCCCAATGGGGAGTTATTCGGTGTTGTCAAATTCCAGTCTAATCACCAAAACAAAGCCAACCATGGCGACCTTTAAACCTGGGGAGGTCCCTACATTTCTTATGTAATGACCTGGTTGGCTAAGACCCATCCAGCTGACTTTTAGTTGACCATTGTTATTTTGTTTATTCTATCCAGTACCAGTGAATTAGGGTGAACACAGAATCATTTCAAGAGTTTCTTCTCAGTTACACTCCCAATCCACCCTCCTTTAAGCACCTACATAATTATGTGTAGCTGTGTGTATAGGTGGCTATATATAGAAATACACATACAAAGTATATAGGAGCATGGGGATTAATGTTAGAACTGTTACTGTTAGCTTACTTTTTCTTATCCCATCTCATATGATCAGTAACTAAATATAGCTAAATGCACTTACACCATACTTAACCCTAAACATTTAAATATTCCTAATATTCCCCTCATCCCAATGGGGTTTTTTTTCCAATTCATCTTGTTCCTGTATGTATTCTATGTCCTTGTTGGGCCTTGATGGGTCTTGTTTGATAGCTGTTTCTCTCTAATTTGTGTGTGTGTTTTTGGGTTTTTTAAGGGGGTGCAGGCTGTTTAGTTTGGGGGGGTTTTTGCATAATGGGGGGTGGATAGCACTATCCTAATGGGTGCACCCTAGTATAGAGTAATATCTCTTGAAATATTTCTGTTACTCGTGTTTTCTTGGATGTAGCATTAAATGACAAAGTAAGTAGAAGACTAATACAGTCATATGTAGTGTAATGCAGTACAACCTCCCCCAATATTTAAAATGAAAACATGCCATGCTGACTGGACAATAACTTTGTCTTAAAGGATTACATTTTATTGACTGGTGTTATAACATTATGAACTCCAACACAACAACCCCTAAAAAACAAGAAAATTTGCACTTGATTGCACTGCATTATACAAGGTTAGGGTTTTTTTTTTCTTCTCTTCAAGATATTCTAACAGATCTGTCACAACATGTTATGCAATTTAAGCATCAGAAACATCTTCATCTCTTCTATAAGAAGCAATTAAATAACTACATCTAGATAGGATACTACAAAGGGACAACATTGAGTGCTCTATCCGTCACCCCATCAGCACTCTTCTCTGAAGGAGAGGACCAAGATATGGAGCAAAAGAAGACTAAAATTAATATCTGTATATAAAGTGAAATTAGATAGTCTATTCACATCCTGGCCTGGCTATAAATAGGGTCTCCCATACACACAGCTAATGTGGTGGATTACTAGCAGGAAGCAGACAGGCAGTCATCACAATGCTTGTTCTCCTTAGCACACCAGGCACTGGATCCCAGCAAACGTCACCCTATCTCCTAAATCAGTATCAGCCAGGGACCTCGTCCATTCACAGGGTTAGGCAGCTCCATTCAACTCTGTGCCTCACCGCGCCATTCGCAAAGTAGGTACAGGTTCCTGTTTCAGCAGCTGATATTCTGTCAGGATGTTACTCCCCGTTTCCTCTCCATTGCACCATATAAACTAAGTGTGTAACACTATCCACACCTAAGGACCCTTTCTTCATATTTATATAGAAGCTGATGGTAAAAGATCAGGGCTTAAGTGCCCATTTAGTTCCATATTCAATCACATAATGTCAACCAAAGCTGTGTCTCTTTCAGTGAGGACTGATTGACAGATAAATCCATGAACATTTACCACTTTGGTTCCAACTTGATTTGCTCTAGAAATATGAAATACTAAATGACAACAATCAAGTCACATGACATAAAAAAAACAAATGTTTACGATGAACCATATGTTTAAAAGTATCAGCATACTTATTTATTGCATTGCAAGAAAAAAAGCACTTATTTATTCAAATGTGCTCATATTACTGCAGTTATTAGTTGTCTTTGTCATCATCTGTTTATAGGATGCACTTAGTACCAAACCAACAGTGACACATCTGCATAAAACCCCTAATTGCTGTTTTGTTTCATTGAAACAGTGAATGTAGAGCCTGCTGCTTCATCCTGCTAGCAGCACACTGCCAGTAGACACTCCCTCACCTTTCCCTCTCTCCTAATCACCAATTAGGACTCCATTAGTCTGGCCTGGCAGCTCATTTGCTCTGGAGGCGGCTGAAGGGGCCTGTACTATGGGGCCTCTGCCCACTGTGTTCTGCCCCAGCGACCACGGCATTGCACGGCTGTCACAGCAATACTGCCACTATGCCTCCCTGCTCCACAAGTGAAAGTCCCTTTCCTCCTCCCTCACCACTTCCTGCCTAACAATGATTTGGCAGGAAAATTCTCTGCCACACTGGCAAGCTGAGAGCAGAGTGCGTCCCTCTGAGAATCGAGGGAAGCAGGAAATCCAAACGCAAGACAAGTAAGAGGGGCAACTAGAGGACAGTGAACATAAGTCTGTGGAGCCACTTGTTAGGTACTTCATTAAATGTCCATCCCTATGGTGAACAGGTGAAGTGGGACCCTTATTAAATAAGTAGGGAAACATCCTTCAGAGCTGAGAGAAATGTCTTACAGCGCCTGCTGCCTGAGAATGCTTGTGTGAAGCAGGGGGGGAAACGCAGGACAGCCACAGGTAGAGGAATGGTGCAGAGCTGAGGAAAGAGTTTGATGGGAGAAAGAAAGAGCAGGCACTGCTTGAGTCACATTCATAGCACTAAAGAGCCCCTTAGCAACAATGTGAAATTCTCCCACTGGCACGAACGACAAGGCCCAAAGCTCACAGGAACTTGTTAAAGCTGCTGACTCCCCCTCCCCCTCCCCAGCGCTCTCTTTGCTAATGTCACACCAGAGGGACTTGGTCAAAAGTTCAGCATGTGCATATGTAAAAAGTCAGGTGATTGCAAAATGTAACAAACAAGGAATGATATGCATGTACTAAATTTATGCATGTATTTTCAAGAACATGTGCAAAATGACATATGTCTAGGTGGCTGGGTGTGTGTTTCAGTCCGTGAACACAATAAGGCCCGATACCATTTTTTACCAGCCTTTCCTATGTTAGAATTGTCAGTGGTGCTTTTCCGCTTCCTTTTATTTTAATTCACCAAATCTATCAACTTTTTTCAGTGACCTGAAAAATTGGAGCCCCACGCTGTCACGATGGTGATGGATGAGAAAGATGAGGAGTAAATAAGTGTCACACGATATGATTGTGCTATGTTTATATAAAGTGTGTTATATACTTAAATATCATTTTTAACTTGCCTGACTACCACGGTTTTCTTAAATGCATTAAGCATATACAGTATAATAGCTGTAAGCAATTTTGTCAAGTGATTGCAAAACAAATCAAATATAGCTAATGTATATTTTGGCTTTCTTGAGTTGCCTTTTGTTATCCCATTTCCAATATGCTGGCATCTGCAGTCTCTGTAATCTCCATGGATCCCAAGAGCATGTACAAGCAATTAAAACAATAGCATCTTTACGCCCCTGCAACCAATAAACAAGCTAATGTCACTGCTCTGTAAAGACACTTAGCGTCTGGGGCAATACTCCAGCTGGATTAGAACAGAGCTCTGTACTTTTAATACCCCACCATAAAGCAGGTTTAAAGAAATGCATGCACTTTATTAAAGAGACTCAGAGGAAATAATATCAAATACATAACCGAGACAACATACTGAAGTTGGGGTATAAATTCACAGTGCATCCCATTTAAATTGAAATATATCTATGAACACTCATTCTGCAATGTTGGTATCTTGGGACAGATCTTAAAAATGTGTTGTTTTTCAAGGAATCTTAATTGTAGTTATGTTTACCTCGTAATTATCCAAACTTCTGGAGTTTTTTTTTTCTTTCCCTTTCCCAGAATAATGCCATGCAGTCTAGGTCTGAAGACTTCACATTCCAAAAAAGGGGGCTGAAAGTCATATAACATACAATGGTAAGAGTATATACACAACATCCGAGGGCTTAGCTTTGCCATCACTTAAGTATGAAATCTGACCAGAAACGGTTGTTTAACTTTTGTGGTGCTGACTGGGCATTGGCAAGGGAATCTCCAGACCTAACCTCTGGAATAGAAAGTTAAGAGCAATGGGATCTCACACAGCTACAGGTGCCGTGTGGGCTTGAATCTGAGAACTTCCCTTTGCTCAAGTGCACCACAAGCCCAAGGGCAAGGAAGTCCATTCCATGAGTCAGTACATTTTTCCTTCTTAATCCTGAAAATAAAAAGAGAAAAGCATTGGGGGACATAGGCACGGGGTGTATATTATGGAAGAAACAGAGGAACAGAGAAAAATGGAGAGAAAACTAGTGTTGGTGTGGGGAGAGAGAGACACAAAGTGTGTGCGACCACGTTTCAAATTCCTAATATGCTGTTTTCATTGGCCTTGCCCCAAAGGTTTAACACTGCTATCCTGGGAGCAGTACAGTACCTTCAGTTTCCTCTTACTCTGGCAGACCCTAGATTTACCCTCACTCTTTCCTTTTCAGATTACATTTTATTTAGTGTTTTTTTTACAAAAGGTCTGCTGGGACTTTCCTTACCTCAAGTAAATAAGCCATGCAGCTGGGCAAATAGAGCTCCAACCTAGCACCAGGGTCAGTATAAAATCAGGTAAGAGAAGAAAGGCAGATTTAAGGAGGAGGTAGTTATATAAAGGAAAATAGTGAATTTTGGAATAGTTGGGTCCATTTGTACTATTCTGGCAGGACACACACACACACACACACAATTTCAGGTTCTGTTCTGGGCAGAGCGACAAGTGCTACAGCCTCCAAGGCCAGGTTATGCAATGTTCAGCTTAAGTGGAGGGAATAGCTGGCCAAACTGAGCTCAAAGGGACCCTCAGGAAATTAACAGAATGTGACAGAATTTCAGTGAAGGCAGACAGAGGAATAAATGTTAAAGGCTAAACTAAAACAAAAGATTCCATCTGGAACGGCATTTGTTCTCTTTGCAGTGATGTACCCCTTTAATCACTTTTATTGTTTTAAATGAGTAGTAGTTATGTGTGCACTTACTTAAATGAACCATTGGAAGACTAAACCTTAAGCCAAAAATACCCAAATTAAGTTCCTCAGTGAGAAAAGTTACTAGTGCTCGAAGAATATCACAGGCTCGGTTTGCATAACTTCCTAAACGCTATTCAAAAAGGCTGTTAACAGAACTGTTTTTTTGTACATTACACTTAAAAGCACAGGCAACACGTGTGCAGTGAAGGTGAGGTAGGACATGATTCCCAAGTGCGCACGTAACTGTACAAGGCACATTGAGATTTCGTTCTGACAAAGTTCTGTGATCCTTCCTTTCACGAAAGGTGAGAACGAGTTTTTTTCAGCTAACTCCACTCCAGCAAGAGTTCATAAAGTCAAATAGGTACCAGACTGGTTATTAATGGGTGTGAAAAAATTCCTCATTGTAAAAATTGGAAAAGAATCACGAGTCTTGAAACAAATTCCAATTAAAACTTTAAACTACAGAGTTTCAGATGGTTTACAACTGTTATCAAAAGCCAAACCTGCTGCACTAATACAAAGGATGTAACTCATGAATTGTAAGTAGGTGAGTGGAAACAATATCTACAATTCAGTTTTTTATTTCTAACTGTGAACAGAATGAATAGGACACATGTTTGTTATACACAAGTGGGTTAAGAAGATCAACACATATAGCAACCTAAGTCTGTTATACCAAAAGTTTTTGGTTTCTACGTATAACTTTAAAAGAATAAACTGATAAAATCATTCACAGTCCAAGATGTCTCTTGGATCTTGCCTTGTAGCTGCAAAATGTTCTGAGCTGACAAAACCATCTTGGTGTATATATTTTTACTTTTCCACTATGCTGCTAATCCCAGGGCAAGAGAGGGAGAAATTTATGGTCTAACTACCGTTTGTGAAACTAGAGGGAAAAAATCTAGGAGGAAAAAATGAGGATGCCTTCAGTATATAAATACAAAGACATGATTTTAGTGGTGCAGAAAGGTTGTCAGGCTAAAAAAGCCTACCACATAGTATGGGATATACCCTATGTGACTTATATGTATACCCAGCTTTTGCTCAGAGAATGGTTGCACTAGACAAGTGCCCATTCTCATGCAGTTCATCTCGCCAGGGAAAATATTTTTATGCTAAATTCAGTAATGAAGCTACTTCAGTGACAATCTTGCTGCAGACAGACATAAAAATTGAAAGTGCTCCAAACAATATTAGTGGAATGTTTTGCTATATTAGAAGCCTCTAGGAACACCGTAAGACACACAAGGTGAAAACTAGCCTTTGTGGGTAGAAGCCAATGATTTCTTTGGTACCACAATAAAAATTTTGTTCACAAACCTCGAGACACAAACCAGTGTTAAAATATCCAAAACCACCTTTGCGGTAGGTCCTGCTACAGTAGGAGCCTCCTTGAGTAAAACTTGCCATGATGAAACAAACTCGCACATACACACAAATACCATCCTCAGTGTCACAGCTGTTAACTGTTTTCTTTAAATTTTACAAAAAATAGATTTGACCTTCAGTATTTATTTACTCTTATTTATTTGTTTACTTATAGGTAAAAGCACAAACAGAACATATCTGTCTCAAATTACATCTGAATTATGTAAGGGAGATTTATGAACATTAGAACTTATAACTACAGTCGTCTATTAATAATATTCTGATTTTTCTTTTACTAGATATCCATACGCCAGAATAATGCCTGAAGGTTCTTCCATGCTCATCTCAGGACATCAGGACAAGATACCAGAATTTAGGAAATAAAAGTCCAACAGCCAGGGCACAGTGTAACACTTGGCTTACACCAGTTTCAGGTCTGTATTCATATACTGACAAAAACATGTAACCAAATAACAAAGTTACAGTTGCACAGCGACAGACTTGTTTTAACTCACAAATAAAGTGAAATAGAGTAAAAGCAACTGATGTGTGTATAGGGAGCTCTTGGCCCACTCTGCCTTGAGCTCCGTCGGATCTACGGTGTCGCTAGACTGCAATCATGAACAAGTATAAAACATGGATAATACAAGCTTTGCAGGCACATGAGTAGAGAAGAACCAGAGCCAGAGGGACTTAGCGTTGGCAGAGCATAGGGATGTTTTCACAGCACATTATGTTTGAGTAGACATCAAACATGTCACGTGCTGCTCTTTGATTGTGTCTGGTAACACTGCTTTCTGACAGGTGTTAGACGAGGTCCCTGGGTAGAAAGGCGAGCATGGTGTAAATACACACTCATAATGACACATCACGCACTTGGCAAATAAAGAGATGACAGAGACCTCCCTGATGGTGCTTGTGTTGAAGCAAAGTTTGTGAAAGCAACACAATTGATATGCCAGTTATACTGTAATCCGATAATTGCAGAAATACAAAACTGTCAAACTTTTAACGGCCACACTTGTTAACTGTCAAATTCCCTTGAGTTACAGCTTGCATCAAACTAAATGCAAACCCAACTACTTCTTATCATTTAGGGAAAAAAACACTTTCCTCTTTTGGCCAAGGGAACAAATGTAAGAGCCAAAAACTATTTAATATCGATTTGAGCAGAATAAGTTTACATTTAACAGATGTCACAAAGAAAGAAAAAATCCAGACTACATGCATGCGTATTTTTAGTGTCTGTTATTATAGTTAGCTCAGTTCAATACATCTCATTTCTCTGTGCCCCTTTCCATTCCTCATCCCAGACCACAGTGAAGTAGATATTAACCAATCTTCTAATTAACAGTAAAACCACAGTCTAGCGGCCACATGTAAAATCTCCTTAGAACCGATTCACCACCCCTAGTGTTCTGTGTGAGGAAGCTACCGCCTTTAATCGCATTGCCCCTTACGCTAGAATAACTGTGAGTATTTTCTTGGCAAAGACGTCCACAGCTCAAGGGTTACTGCATCGTCGATCCTCAAGCAAGGTCCTTTCCATTCTGATTCAATCAATCTTTATTCCACCCACTGCCAAAATCAATTGCACTCTGCCTGGGATGCCTGGTTAAAATGTGGGGAGGCACGAAGTCAAGCGGGGTACTCTATTCTATATCTAAATACCGAGAGGGTCCCCTCTGTCAGCATGAAGTGTATAACTAGGACCTGTCAGTCGTCTGATCAGACAGTTTCACTGATAATTTTGTACAGCATAAACACAAATAAGGCCATTACTAACAGTAAAATAAAAATACATAAATGTTAATCTAAAATATTATGAACATAGTTAAACAGAACTTGTAGTAATGATTTCCAGTGTGTTATAAATCCAAATTAGTACTTTTAAACTCAGTGTTTCTGTTTTTAATTTTGAGTCAACACGGAACAAAAAGCTTACAAACCCAATTCCAAAAAATTTGGGACAGTTTAAAATTTAAAAGAAAATGGTATGCAACCAATTGCAAATCCCATACACCCATATTTTATTCACAACAGAGCATAAAAACATATCAGATGTTTAAAACGAGAAAATGTACAGTTAAGAAAAAATAAGATAATTCTGAATTTGATTGCAGCAACACGCCTCATAATAGAGCTGTTGTTACTATTCTGTGACATCCTCTTCTCTTTTAGCAGCCTCTTTTCTGCTAGTACCCTACTCCGTTGTGGTCATTTTCTGTTACAGTACCAACCAATGTGCATGGGGTTGCTAGCAAAGCGACCAAAAGGTATCTGGTACCAGTACCAGGTACCAAATACTACTACCTAATGGAAAACCCTAAAAACCGAGTTGAGTTGAGTTGAGCTACTAGTGGAAAAGGGCACTGAGGAGACCAGTTGCTGGACTTTTGGGAGAGAAACGCTGTCTCCTTATTGGGTGGGTGTCTTTTGTCCAGCCTCCCTGCCCTCACCCCCAATGGCTCGTGGCAGATGATTGCCCCTCCCTGATTCTGGTTCTGTCAAATTCCTTCCTGTTAAAAGGGAGTTTTTCCTTGCCACTATTGCCAAGTGCTTGCTCATAGAAGGTCACCTGATTGTTGTGAGTTTTCTCTGTATTACTGTATGGTCTGATATGAATTAAATCAGATTCAAAACAAGCTAATACTTTACATGAAATAGTAAAAGGTCTCAGTTTAAACGTGATATATTTTATGTGTTCTGTTGTGACTAAAATGTGGTGCTATGAGATTTGCGAACCACTGCATTCAGATTTCATTTACATTTTAAACGGCGTCCCCACTTTTATAATATTGGTGTCGTAGTTAAGGCTGGCAGAAAACAGCTGCATTTAGCCTTTACTTAGAGTCAAATATGAACTTCTAGTACTACCTTAATGTTAGATTAGCTTTGGAGTAGTTCTAGCAAATTAGTTTAAAACTAAAAAAAATAAAAATAGACGGTGTAAAACATTGATAAAACTTCTTGGGCGAAAAATGAAGCCAATTCAAAAGTGCCTAAAAATGCGCCTTGTATCTGAAAGCCCCATAATGGCAATAGCTGTGGTTGCCAAAAGACATCTAGTCCTATAGAAGTGTATAAGAAACAGCTTTTTTGAATTTACCTCTTGCAACCCAATAGAGGATATATTATCAGCATAAGTAACTGTTTTAATTTTTGGCTTACCAGAACCTAACTAAATGTCATGTAGATGTGTTTTCTCACATATTTTGGGTTAGAGTAGACCCTAAACCTTTCATGTCTATTTGCTAGTTTCTCCGCTTTTGGGAAAATTTGACCATTTGACCAGTTGACTGTCCCCAACTTTGAAAGAGTAGACCTTAACATGATACTTTCATTCAGTACACAGTTTAGTTGCATTCTGTATTAACATGAATTCCATTTAAACCAACTTAGTTATATTTAAGGCATTTCATCCTTAATTGTTATAAAGATTAATACACAGTCTCTGCACTTTCTGGAGTTTGCAGATTTAGTTCTAGCCAGCTTATTTCCTCAAGTGCTTCTTTTAGTAATCTTGTAGTTCCAACTTCCCCCAATCCACTGCCACCTACAGGCACCACACAGCTGAAAAAACATGAGGCCTACCTAATGAATTCTTTAAGAGTGTGTTCGTGCTTCGACTCCCCGGGCTGTGAGATAAACATGCAACAGCAGCAGACCCTAAACCCCAGACTGCAGACACTAGACCAGATCTGCATCTACAGAGAAGAGGCTGAATAGTGTTTCTAACCAGCTGCACTGGTAGGTAAAATATAACCTTAGTAATGTACAACTAAAAAACACTAATCGAATGATTAGCACTGTCATTTGTTGTGCTGTTATTTTTACTTCTTTTTTTTTCCTCCATAGAAAATGATCACTTAGAGAGAAAACATTGTATTGATCTCATATCAGTCATCTGGAATTTTTTTTTTAAAATGCAAGAACGAGTCTGAGCACACAAGAATTCAAGTGCAAACAGCTAATTCACTGTTACTGCTACTCACTGAACAGCGTAAACATGGGAAAAGGTGCAGTACATAATGATTTGTCCAACAAGCTGCTAAACAGAATAACAATCTGCAAAAATGTTAACAACAAAGATGTGAACTCGAGCAAGACAATCAATTTTTTAAGGTAGCAACACATTTCCACATTTTAAAAAAGGGATTTATTCAAATTGCTAATTTGAAAACATTAACTTCCCAAGGAACAAATAGTCGAAGGTTCAAACATTCAAGACCAATTCTACTTGTGAATTTATGCTTTTTCACATAATCTCAGTTCATATTACTCTTTAGCTTGAAGCCGGAATCCTTGGCAAAAACTGGATGAAGACAATTAATAACAGTAAAATATTAATACTTATAAAAAATAAATCTGACCACTGTTAAATATTTATCCAAATTTCCATCATCTCCTTGAATCTTTTATTTGTATTTACATGAGGTATTTAACAATTGTAATACCACGATTTAAAAGGCACAGAGATAAACTAAAAAGCTGATACATTACAATAGCTAGCAACAACTTTTTAATGTTCTACGACAGAAATTCCGGGAAGATTTTCAGTAGAGTGGAGAAATTAGTGTCATAAGCCACATTTCTTACTGTAAGACTCAACGGGCACATCAATGGTACACAATTCACAGATTATTTCCCAGAAAACTGACAAATTTGACCTTAAGCACAATTTGGGTGAAGACCCCTGAGGCATCACTATCTGCAAGTTTCACTAAAATCTGACCAATACTGTAGTTTGAATTGTGGATGCACGAATGGATGGACACATTGGCATGAGTCCTTCAGTCAGATGGGTCAGCAGAGACACCAACAGGTGAAAGCACAGCTGAAGTAGTTCAGCACCTGAGTATTGGATCAGACCCATCAGGAATTGCTGAGTAGGGGACAGGAGAGACTAGAGTGTCAATTTAATTGTTGATGCAACAAGCATATATAAGAAATAAATCTTCCAAGTGAGAGCAATTGCACAACCATCTATAATCTGAAACAATTTAAAAAGTTACAGGTGAGCTGCAGCTGAAAATGTTGCCAGCGTTCACAGCTAAAGTTATCATTATTTTTTAAAATTATCATTCCTGAAACTGTGTACACAGCCATCTTACTTATATAAACTTTATTGCCAAACATTGTTTAAAGCTTTTTGTGACATTAAAAGGGGTCATCACAGTGTATGGATCCACATATTTGATTTGGCACAGATTTTTATGCTGGACACCCTTGCTAAAACAGATATTTTCCTTAATGTTTCACCCATGTGCTAACCACCATACTATGGAACTACAGTAGGAAATGTTATTTCCTATCACTAAACCAAAAGCCAATCAAAATGTCTAGAGTGAATTAAGATAGTGTGCAAAATGTCGATTTTGAGCATTCTTTTCCATCTGCTAAAATTGATAAAACTGACTAGAGACTGAAACTCTTTTTTTGAAACAAGATAATAACTGCCCCTGTATTTAGCTGCTTTGCAGCAACCATCCCATAGTGGAAAGGAGGGCAGACATAAGAGGCTATTGGCCCATATCCAACATAAACAGGGCCTTAGCACAGAGGTCTCTGCCAAAACACTCGTTCTTTGTGAAGCCAGAAAAAAAGGGGGGATAGGAAGGGAGGAGGAGAGGAGACTTGATTAGGAAACCTTAATAAGACTATCCTGTCACATTGCATGGGTGTTTGGGCTGTGTTCCAAAGCATTACTGACACTACACTAAAGTAGCAAGAAAAGGTGAGGATCATGCAGTTGCTCCAATAAAAGAGTTCCTACAACACTATTCCTTACTTAGACTGTATATGAATAACACTATTATTCTGTAGGATAAACTGCAGGTGAGACGGTGCTTTACTGTAAAAACTGCTATGAGTAAAATCGGCAGCGTAACAAGAGAGGCTAAAAGGAACATTTTTGTTATAGCCGGTGTGCTCGTTCTACCCACAAAGGCCAGCACGACACAGTGGATTTTGATGAATACACAAAAGATTCTTCTTAAAATATTTTTTTATTCATGTCACAGAAGATGACTTAGTATGAACTAGAACAAACCAACAAGAAGAGTACAACATGCAAAATGGAATTTCAGCGATGTAAAATAAAATCAGGGTGCCACACGCTCAAACAATTACACAACTATTTAAAGTGTGTGCATTAAGACGGCTAATTTGGTCATTCTGATTTTCCTTTTCCTGAAACTAAAAGCAGAATGCTGAGGTCCATTGCTTAGATAAAATGCATGAGGTGAGTGAGCAAACCAGCGCAGGTTCACTGACAGCTGGGAATGATGAAGGCTAGGGTGTTGCCCCATAACTGTGAACCCTGAGACACCATGGTTTAAAAAAATGTTTCTGTTCTGTACAAGTTAAAAAGAAATTAAAGGCAAATACGTAACACATTTTAGCATAACTAGTACTAATTCATAAAAGAGCCATTGTTCAAAGTTTCACCACTGCTACTTTGTATTATGACTATGTTGAGTAACAGATTGTTTTGGCTGGGAAAGGCAGTTCACTCTTAAAGCAAACTGTGAGATACTAGATAAACAAAGTTAAATGGAAAGGGATGAAAAGAGCGTAACTCAGACCATGGTAATTGCTCATTTGTAACCCAAAGCCTGGCTCCCCTGGTGGGTGCAATGGAGAGAGTGATGGGGTGTGCAAGCTGAACCCCAGTGTGATTGGGTGCTCTGAGCCAGTACACCCTCAGTTGGCTTGCAGTATGGCTTGCTGATTTGAATAGTGACCTTGAGGAGGAGACAGCGCTCTCTTTCGTTCCTAGAGTCCTTGTTAAACCATCTTTCCCTCCCACTGTCTAGGGAATCATAGTCTTGCCAAACCACGGTCAACACAAGAGATTCAGAGGAATTACAAGCTGCCCAAACCAGAGCTGTTTTAATGAAAGAGACTTGTGTCCTTGCTCCTATTCCATCTTTATGCCTCCATCCCAGGTTATCCTGATCCAGCACTGTGTTTAACATCACAGAGCAGGTTATAACAATCAATAGCACATGCTTTTTTCAGATACTCAAGATGGACTCAGGGCGGTTGCCTAAGGTCCTAGATTCCTCTTAGGAAAACAAAGTCCATCTTAAAACTTGGGAAGGCACAGAGCTTCAAAGTCTACATCATGTGTGGTGGTGAAGATTAGGAGAGTTTCAGAAGTTCAAAACCCAAAAAGGGATAGAAGTAAAGGCTATATACATTTTCCATTTAATTTTCTGCAAGATTTGAGTTCTTAGAAATTCTCAATCTTTCTGACTATTCAGACTGAAAATGTTACTTTTGAGTCTTTTAGCCTCAACTGGATAAATCCTTGTTCTGAGCCAGCATTTCCTTAATTATAGACAATTACAAAATGCAGGCCTCCAAGGCACAAGGGAAACAGTGCATAAGTAAGGAAGAACAGCAGCCTTCCGCCATAAGTCAGTAATGACGAGTACAGATAACTTATTCATGGAACAACCAGAAACACTGGAAAATATGGTCCCATAATGACAAAATAATCACAGGATGACAAAATAATAATAGGAATGAGAAATCACCCAGGACAGGCCCTAAAACCCCCTACATTTACCCCATCATATCTTTTAACATGTACACAGTGCTATAAGCACAAGGGGCAATTTCCACTGCTCTGGAGCACTGTCTGGGTTTACATGAGGATTAAGGCTTGGCTGTCGCATCAGAATCCAATGTGAGGCCTTCTATAACCAAAGTAATTAACAGCTCACTTTTAAGGCAAGCCTCTTTCATTTAGTGTCATATGGAGCTGCTTCTTCCCAGGAGTGAAGACCTTAACAAATGACTTTAATAGGCAGACCTTCATAATGTAAAACCATAGTCTTGTGGGACAGCTCACAGCTTTGACCACAGAGCAAATATGAGTAATTTGTATACACGTCTGCTGGGAGCCATAACAACCGCAATGGAATTACTTTATGTAATTACTAGGGCAAATATCTTGGTAAAACACATGCAAGTCTATGTCATGCTAGCCTTAAAACGGACAGAACTATAGAGAAAAAGAGAGTCAGAGATTATGTGATCTATCCTTACGGCAGTTAGAGTACTCTGCTGTGAGGCTATGAAGCAATCACATAGGCTCTTCATATGCACCCAGCAAATTTACTCGCATGGAAAATTAAGCAGAGACGGCATTCTGTCCCCCTAAAGACTTTAAGATATATAGCTGCTTTTGTAATTATCACGGGTCAGGTCCTAAATTGAGATATGTTCATATGCCAGTGATTTTAGCGTAAATCTTCCTCTCTGTGCGGTGATTCTTTCAACAACCAACTTGCACGTGCGCCCGGCTTTTCATTTTACACACAGTGTTATCTGTCTGTGTGCATTTATGTGCGCGCATATATGTGTATGTGAGTGTGCATGCAGTGGGTGATATATGAGTTGCGATAGGATTGAGAGAGCTCTGTCGACAGCTGCTGGCTGCCATTCACACCTGAGAGGACCCATGTCCTGATGAGAATTAATGTACTCTGACATCCTTTGGGACTTTGGCAGCCCCCAGAGGGCCTAATGAAGAAATACAACCTTGCCAAGAGAGAGGGGGCATATCAAAAAGCTCCCTCAGGCCCCAAGAGAGGGCATATAGAGAGGGCATGGACAGACGGAGGAGACATAGAGCAAGGATATTTGGAGTGAGAATAGAAGATAAATTACTCTTGAGCTTATATACTTATTTATCCCTCTTTTTTTTTTTTTTTTTACTCAGATGCAGGATAACATGCAGATATTTAACATTATGCTGAGCTATTTACTGCATTAAAGATTGAACATATGTTGGAAAACTCTAACCCCATTAAAAACCCAATAATCAATGATTTTAGTTTTATTTTTTTTTAAATACTGACGAGATTTAGAAATACTAAGGCAATGACCTGCAGGTTACATGTTTTGACCTTCTAGCAAGCCAGTATGTGAAAGGGTCTTGACCTCTTTGGGTCATGTGTGTCGCAGAAAAAGGTCACGTTTGCCTCATTTAAAAAAAAAAAAAGACCTGCCTTTGGGATTAAAGTACTGGTCATTATGCCAAATATATTTGGGTCCCTAATAAACTATCATCCAATTAAAATACTCTCTTTAAATTCAGAGTAATGTGTACATGTCTAAAGGGACAGATGGTAAAGCATAATGGTATATTTTCCCACACAAGCCAGCCCAGCTGTCCATAGACCACAAAGTCTAAGCAAGAGGTTTAAAAAAGTATTCCAGTTCTTCAACCTCAGCCCTTACCCTTTCTAAATCCCTCATTTGCTCATCACTTTTCTTCTACCACATCCTTCCCTCAATCAGTCTCCCTGAAACAAAAAGGAGCACATTAGATTTCCATTGCACTGCCACCCTTGGAACATGGGGTGACTTTAGCAGCAAGACAGAGTGTTTTTAATTGTAGAGGAGAATTAGAAACTCTGAAATAAGGACTCAATATGAAAGTCCGACTTCTAAAAAGAGAAATGAAAGCACAGTAAATCGAGGTGTTCACAATATCTGAAAGCAAACCTCTAATTTCCAACACTGGAATACACCTCTATATATATACTGCTATCTTGGATTAGTTGACACAGGTGAGGTACTCTTAGAAATCTGGAAAAGAAGGGCCAAGAAAGTACTCTGAAATTCCTTTCAGGAGGTCCACCAGTCTTTGGATGATGTTGACTAGCCATCCACAAACCACCAGGAAACAGTGGTAAGAACTGACCTAGACAGAATTCCATGCGTGTGACCATGTGACGTCAGCGCAACCAACATCTATCATTAGCACATCCACAAGCTCTGTCCACACAGCCTTATGTTCATTCAAGCAACGCGGGAGAATTCCCTGTGATGAAGCCAATGAAGCCAGCTGAGGCTGTCAAAGTGACCACAGTCCATCTTTTCACTGTGGCACAACAGCTAAGTTGAAGTTCATCGAAACGGCTTTTTAACAGCTGTTCAGCAGTCACTCCGCAACACTCGTTGCCAGGTTTTCCCTGTCTGAATTCGACTCTGCCACTAATCCCTGAAAATTACAGTGTAACTGCATCCATGGAAAATCATTTTGGCCACTCGGGTCATCCTGTTCACTTATATGAAAAAGCCTTGAAATACATCTATTTTTAATGAACCAATGGAAGAATGTATTATATTTCCACACCAGGGTTCATCTCTCTGCTGCCAATAATTATGTTCAAATAAAGCATCTTCTTCAAAAGGGACACTTTTTCTGATTCATTTTAAAGTACAGTGTTCCACAGTCATTGGTGACCCTTTCAAACACCCCAACACTTTTTGAATTACAGGACTTTTAAAACAACCTTTAAAAACATGTTTGCTTCTCTACTCAAAGTACATCAGTTTCATTTGTGTTTCTAGGTGCGCAGCAAAACCCTGACAAGGAAAAGGAGGTGATTTCTTCTTAAGCTCCAATGTTTGGATAGAAATTGCCATTTCATACTCCATTAAAATTTCCTCCACATTTCTGTCAAAACAGTCACTTCAAAGTTCCTGTCAAACACATATGCAGATGAGAAACACTCTTATCCAGTCATCCTGTGGGCAAACATTGCTTCCAGCTGAGCAAACAGGCCCAGACAGAACATGCTATACATTAAAGAAGCCTCTGGTTTTCTTTCTACATACTAGACAAACACTATATAGCACTAATTCATATACTGTGCCCTTTTCATTTTGGAGCCTTCAGCCTTATTCTATCCATACTTTTTCAACAATCATAAGAAAAATTGTAAAAAAAAAATTCCAGTCTTTTCTTAAGTCCTCTGTACCAAATGACTTTGTTAATATCAGCTCTGGAAATTAACCTATAAAATCAACTATAGACTACTAAATATGAACAATTTTATACCAATGGTGAGGTTTTTTTTGTTTTTTTTTTTAAAGGCAACAACATTTTTAGACACTGCTTCGTATTCTAATAAACGCCATATTTTGAATTGAGTAGGGTTAGAACATTTTAAACCGTGGTTTAAAACCTAATTGTATGTTTAAGATTAAATGTATGCTTAAAGTTATCATGTCATGTTTTTAGTGGATGCATTCCAAGAATTATATAGTGCAGTCAAACATGGCATCTACTTACTTTAATATGCATAAAGCCCAAATTTCTAGTTTCCACCGGACATGTTCATTAGAGGTTACCCTACTGTAGCCACATGCAAAGTTCAGGCCAAAAGTTTTATATTATATGCCATCACAAAAAAAGAGAATCAGCTTGTTAGAGCTCTGAGAAAGTTGTATGTTTCTTTTATTATTCTGGATGTATAAGAGAAATAGTTTTTGAGCAGCAGGGGATTTTTTTCATTGCAACTCCATGAGTGGCCACTGGGACACATTTGCAACAAGACTAAGTGATTGCAGTGTAACCAACTCTTTTAATGTATCCATGCCATTTCAGATGGTACTTTATCACAGTCTTAACATTTACATTGCTTATCTACTGTTTGTGTTTTTTGCTGTTGGTCTTTTTCCTCCATCTTTTGTTTTCTAGCTTAATTGCAGCTTATTGTGATTTATGCACCAGTCTTTGCATGGATTTGGAAACTGGGGAAATTAATAAAGGAGTTTTCGCTCGCTCTTTCTCTCTCTCATTATAAGTGAGAGACAACAAATCTTAATCAAGGTTTGCTCTTAATTGGTTTAAGTGCAGGTTTATGGAATAGCCAATGATCCTCTAGACACTAGTTTATTACATTTATTTTGCAGCTGTGGGTCAGATGAACTCTGACCCTGGATCTGTGCATGATAATAGTGAAACCAGACCTTTGGCCTCACTCCATATTAAAGTTCTCAAATTGGTCACAATGGCCATGTATACTATTCACTGTAGCCATAATTGCTGAAATATTTTAAGCTTCCTTGTAAATTGAAAAAGAGGGACAGGAAGACAGGCTTTTTCTTTAAAAAAATAGCACCGAACATGCTAAAGAATCTATGGTATATTTTTAATGATGTCCCCTCTTTAAGAAGTTTACAATGCAATATAATTTTACACGTATAATCTGAAAGGACATGCCATGTTTCTAAAGTCAGAAAATCTTGAGTGATTCTCATAATACTCATTATTCTGTATTAAAATGAATACTACATATTAAGTATCTGTATTATAATTACCACTGATGACGTTCATAATCCAGTTAGAGTAGAGATTACTTTAAAAAGAAGCACGACTAAGTTTGAGTATGGAGACGTATTGAATATAAGATTCTGTGGAATGGTGCTTGCAATCGTGAAAGTGGGTCTTGGAGAATTATGGCTTTAGCTAGCCTGTAGTTTATGTGCACTCTGGGTAAAATGCAGAGCACTTTGAGAACATTTATCATAAAACACAGGGAAGGGACCGGGATGTAAAATGGCTGCTGTGCTCGGCCTTAGTATCTGCAATCTGATATAAACTCTCCAGATAAATAATGTATGACTCCACTGTTGATAAAATGTCAGAGTGCCTTTTATTTCTTGTTCTGACAATTATAATGCTTTGTAAGGCCTCTCCTTTTTTTGTTTTTCCAACTGTGGACACTATTTCTCTTTTATTATACATAGAGCCAGACAATGCGATTCTATATGGCCTTGCTTTAGCTTTACTATACCTAAGAACTTTACCATCAAGTAACGTGTGTAATCTTCAAAGAAATATAACAAGGGAGATAGGAAGACCTATGATGTAGCTCATATATAGTTCATTTATTAACTTACACACTTAGAAAGGTATCAAATAGCTAACATTTCTAACTCTCTCCTTGTTAAAATTATGACAAATTGTACCTATAAAAACTATTTTCCTATATGGGAGAAAACTGCGTTGGACAAACTGATAATTTGTTAAAAGCGCTTTGGTTGAGAAACTCCCTGATGTAAAGATTCCATCCACAATAACGTAGCACGCAGGAAATTAATCAATTAATCAACTAATTGTCAAAATGCAAAATGAAACTGTTACTTCTTCACACTTTTACTTTTGCTTGTCCCAGAGACATAAATAAAACCTACATCTACTCTCTCCAAAGGACACAGGCAGTGGGGACTCCATGCACATTGGCAGCATTTAGCAAGTGACAAATGGAGTTTCCCAGGCTGAACCAGCCCAGAAGGCTCACTCAGATGGGTTGATGAATGTAGAAGTGAGGCCCAACAGGCAGGTTTATTTCTATTACATCTGTCACCGCACCTTTGCAATGTCTCCGCACCAAACCCAAATGCACAGTATATACTCCACCAAGAGGAGGGAGCAATCCTGAATTACAAATGAAGGATGTTTTACTGTTTTTGTTTTGTACACAATTGGCAAACATTATGCTTTTGAAAATAACAGTATGCATTGAAAAGATTTAACAGTATGCCTTGTATCAAAATGTTGCAATGTATTTACACTCACCACTTCATTAGTTACATCCTGTGAGCACTGGATTGAACCCCTGTTGCATCCAGAACTGCCTTAATTCTTTGTGGCATAGACTCAACAAAGAGCTGGAAACATTCCTCAGAAATTTTGGCATATATTCTCATAATAGCTTCACACGGTTACTGCAGATTTGTCAGCGACAGATCCTTGATGGGAATCTCCTTTTTCACCATATTCCAAAAGTCCTCCATTGGATTGAGATCTGGTGACTGTGGATGCCATTTGAGTACAGTGAACTCATTGCCACGTTCAAGAAACCAGTTGGAAATGAGCTTAGATTTGTTACATGGCACATTAATCCTAAATGATGGTAAGCTGGTACAAAGGGGCCCAAAGTGCGCCAAGAAAATATCTGCACACTATTATACCACTACCAGCCTTATTCGAAGACTCAAGGCTAGGCGGATACATGCTTTCTTATTGTTTACGCCAAATTCTGACCTTATCTTCCAAATCTCACAGCAGAAATCAAGACTCATCACACCAAACAACAATTTTCCAATCTCCTATTGTCTAATTTTGTTGAACTTGTGTAAACTGTAGCCTTAAGTTTCCTGTTCTTAACTGGTATGAGTGGAACCCAGTGTCTTCTGTTGCTGTAGCCCATCTCCTTCAAGGTTTGGGTGTTGTGAAATTCTGGTTTTAACGAGTGGCTGTTTGAGTTACTGGATGAACCATGAAGTCGTCACCAAGTGCTTACTCTAATGGAATTGTTGAATATCCATGGAGATGGCTTAAATTGTGATTTGGTATAATATAAATAAGAACAAAGTGAATCAAAGCAAATCAGAAAAGAACTAAATAATCAAAACAATGGGGCAAACTTTTAAGAAATGGCAAAACATCAACCATTATATCACTGCCTTTCGCTCTAGTTGAAAGAAGAAAAAAAAACACGTGATTGCAGGGGAAACACTTTATTTGGCTGTACACAGCATACTTTATCTATCTGACAGAGGATGTGAAATCACAGAAAAGGAAAGTGGAGAAAAGGAAGAAATATTCTTTTTAAGAAAATGATTCATGAGCTTCTGGCTGTGCAATTCATGAGTCAACAATGTACCGTGGGTGTCTTTGGGGGTGTGTTCAGGGAGGGTGTGTATCAATAGGTAATAAATCTCCACACATTCCCAGGATGAGGACAGCCTCACAGGTGTGTCTTACTGTAAACACAGCAGCTTCAGCAGCACACACAGGTCACGAAGATATTGTGAGTCTACAGACCACAGGTCAGCTTAGAGATGACTGAGGTGGTATTAGAGTAAATTAGACATCCAGCTTTTAAAACGAACAAAAGCAAAATCAGGCTGTACTCTAGATATTGTACTAATAGTATGGTGAACTTGAGAAAAAAAATGAAATGAAAAACAAAATAAACAAAGAAAAATCAGCCACTAACAAAAGAATCAGAAGCTCTTTCTCATTTCAACAACGATATCATACTCTTTTGAGCCATTTCCTCCTGTTTCATGTTGAAGAAAGCACAAATTATCCCAGAAAAGCAACCCTAAATTAGATTATTAATAATTTGAATTTCTCTGCCTGTGACATCTTAAACTCATCTTTCTATTATGTCATTTCTGTTTCATTCCAGCCAGAGGAGGTTTTACTCTCCAGTTCACGTGGAGTTCAAATGGAGCATCAGGGATTGTTCACCCTGTCTGTGTCTGTGAGGTGTCTTGTAAGTAGCAGCCAGGGAGGAATCCTTTCAATTAGAGTGATTTATGAGAGAACTTATTGAGCTTATTACGCATGGTCTTAGACTGGGAATTTTCTGCACTGTACAGAGGGTCATTTGCGTGTTGATTAGATGAAGAATTGGAAGCATTGGAATAGTATCAAATCTCATCCTGACTGTCATCAATCAACAATAACTTGCACTCCATTAGTCTTAATGAAGTCCATCCACCTAACAATTTCCTCCCCGTTTTCCGTTGCATGACTCTAACAAAACTGATGAAAAATATTTTCAGAAAAAGTGGTTTTAGGTTTTGTTGCTCTGCAAAAGGTGGAAATTAGAAAGCTCTCTCCGCTTCCTTTAGATCTGCAAATAATGCATATTTTTGCAATTTCATAGACAACCTGCTTTCTCCCAGGATAGTCTAATGGTGGCACTAATAATGTTATCTTAAAATGTATCTGCGCTGCAAAGTAAGCTTTAAAATTTCAAATAATTATGTAGGCCTCATTATGCAATTCAGCAAAGACCTTTAACTGTAATGCTCGAACTTTGTAAAGATAAAAAAAAAATAAATCTTCAACTGTTCAGCACAGTTAAAGGGGTATAAACAAATGTTATTTTTTCCCCTGTTTAGCACAAAGTGAAACCGGAGAAAGGTTTTAATGACAACTGTGTAATTTTGAAATTCAGCAGAAAGGTGCTGTTAACAGCGCGAGTTGCACTATCATCAAGGTTTCACTGAAAATTGGCATAGATGTCTGTCGATTTGAAACTTGAGAGAACGCGGCGGCACGCGAATATGTCTTTTGGCACCAAAGCAGTAGGTTACTGTGCATGGCAGCATTTGTACTTTTGACTCCACTGGTGCAACTTATACTGTTATGAGCTGTACTATGGGATAAGGTTTAAAAATTTATGGATTTATGTGTGGCCAAAGGCCCACAGAAAGCAACCATGGTGGGATCCCTAGTGGTGTGTAGACTACAGATGTACATTGATGAGAAACACCAACGGCTCATACTCATCTGCATTTAATAGAAACTGTTAAGCAGGCAAGTTTCAAGTTTCAAGTTTCAAGTTTCATTGTCATGTACAGATAAACAGTGTAGCCACATTTATCCATAATGAAACTCTTTGGCTCGTGCTCCTCAGCTTTACATTAGCATATAGAGAGTGTGCAGTTATATTCAGAAAAAAATAACAGAAAATAATAATAATAATAATAATAACAATAATAATAAAAGGAGAGAAAAAAGTATTAAATATTAGAGAATTTAGTTGGTATTTACATTTAAGACAAGTTGGTATTTACAAGTTTGTGCAAGAGTATTTGCAGGTTGTACAAAGTTGTGCAGTGATGCCATTGGAGATAAAAACAAATTCCATCTGACATCGTTCACTGAGATTGTTGCTTAGCGATATGGAGTCTATGCTCTTGTTCTTTCACAACAGAAACATTGGTTCATTTCTTGTCTACATGGATGAGCTGCCCAATTTTACGCCAGCCTTTGAAGGTAATTTTACATAGGCCTCTCTGATTTCAACTTGGTATGCATTATTTACAGAGAAAAGGGGGCAGGGTGGGTCTATCAAAATACTACTGCCCCAGGTAATTATCCAGAAGTCTTAGTCCAGCCCCATTGATGAAATGTGCTCATGTTTATGCACATGAAGGGGATTACACGTTCGAACAGTCGGACCTCTATTTCACTTCCTCACTGTGTAATTATAAACGGATTAGACTGCATTCAAAATGCAAAGGCACTTCTTATTTTACACTATATCCTCTTCTACATAATATTGCCCATATGTATGTATGTGCTAGTCTTATCTCTTATTATTTCATTTGGGAAAAAAAATTAAAAGGTGAGGTGAAGAAAGAAAAAAAAAATGAAATGGTGACACAATACTTTCTGTTTCAAATCCATAAAGCTTCACCATGTTAAAGTCATAATAGGCTAGAGGAAAGAAGTGAATTAATTAGCCTGGCAAAGAGACAGGATTCTTGTATTGACCCTCAGTGGTTTTCAGTGGTCCCCACTGTCTCTTTGCCAGGCACACCCATCAGCAGTGCCACTAATTAAGATATGCCATGCTAAATGTTCAAATTCTGTCTTACGTTCAAGCAAAAAAAACCATTTAAGATTAGAAATGGCATTTTTTTCACACTGTGACTATTCATTAAAATTTTATTTTGTCTGTTTCATTTAACATAGGTTAAAGTTATGTGCGTGGAATATATTGTGGCTAAAATAATCTTTTTTATTGAATAAAAACATGCATATAACATAATTATGTGTGTTATGTTTTGGTTTAAAATAAAAATCCACACAGAATTCAAAGTATAGAAAACTATAGTTTTGATGATAGGTAAGTAAAGTAAGATATGACAAGTAAAAAGAATTCAAACTATTTTCAAAGACAAAAAAACTTGTGTACAGGTAATATTATACATACTGTATTTGTATATAGAAAGTGCGTTAAATTCATGTACTTTTCTGTGTGTATATAAATGTTTATAAATGTCTTTATAAAGCAATTTTGTTAGTAATATTACACGATTAAAAAAAAGGAAAAGTCAAACAAAAAGTGAAAACAGAAGTTTTGTTAGTACACATCAGGCCCAGTTCTGTGGTTCTTTCCTTTAATCAGAGAGATGTCCCACTGCACAATTCTGTAATGCTTGCAGACGGGCAATATTACAGCTAAGGGAGCCTTCAGGCACATTAGTGAAGTAGAGGTTTAGAGAGCAAGCCCCAGTCATTCCTACAATAAGGAAGAGTCACACCAGAGACAGAAACAATAACTGTACTTCCTCAGCAATGGTGCCCTCATGCACCAAATGCTGAAAAATGACAGGAGGTGACGTTCCCTGCTGCATTACTTTTGAGTTACTGAGGTGATTTGCAATTCAAAGAGTCTGAGGAGTGCTGACCACCACACTAACTCCTCCACGGCCCCACTGAGGCAAATAAGACCTGGGGCAATTTGCAGCTTCTTTTGCTAGGAAACACACTTTTAGGCCAAGTCATGTAAAATAAAAATATGATAAATACCAAAACTAATGAGGCCAAATTTTGTTTTGTGAACTAAAAATAGAGGCGGTGTTAGGAGTTAACTTTGTGTCAAGGCTACCTTTTCTTGGAGCAACAGTGATGGCCTTGACAGTGTTGCAAAGTAGCTTACATGTTCCCCTTGTAAATTAATGTTTTGCATATCTGCTTAACTTGTGAAATCACCAGTAAAGTGTTACTTATGAAAATTGTATACAATGTTTAAATTTGCATTTGTTTGAAAAAAAAAGGTGGAATTCTAAAAAGTAAACTTTTGATTAACCATTTATTTGATTTTTTTATATATTTATTTTTTGGAGAGAGTAAAAACTTATTTGAGGATTTTAGCTATGACTGCCACAACCTCAAACATTTTTACCTGAACTATTAATCATGGTATGTGACTTTTGTGGAACCATATGGAGGAGCAGCATGTGAAGAATACCAAACTTGCTGATCCTCTGTAACAGGGCCCAATTAATCCTACCGGCTGCATCAACCACATCAGGTCTGTAGTGTGCAGTGCTCTAGCTCAAGAGAAATACGAGTACTGTATTTCTTCCAGCAGCTTGTCCAGTCAGAAACAGGAAAACTCAAAGCACTTGTGATTAATGATGGAGAGTTAAACTACTACAGATGATTTAGGATGACTTGAGAAAGGGAGGTAGGGTGGCAGTGAATATTTCCCTGACATCGAAAGGCTCTTTGCATTCTATTTTTTATGTGCGTGTGTCCAGCGCATTGGGGAAACCGAAGGAGGCAGAGCAAAGTTAGACATTAGTATTTTAGAGGAAATGAAGCTTACGAAGCATTTCAAAAACACACAAGCTGGTGTGTTGGCAAATGTGTAAACTGCTTTTTCTACATATAAAAGTTGTTGAATATGTTTCTCTTTAAGTTTGATGTGACCTAAAGGGAAAGTTAAGATTATAAAGCTATAGAAAGTTAGCTGAAACAGTTGATATCGTTTCCAGGCAGAACACAAAAGTGAGTGTGTATAATAGTACAGATGCAAGTACCTGTACAGTCAATTGATTAATAGACTGATTGACCTTTGCAGTGTGAGAAGGCAAAAGCCACTTTCTCATGTAAAAGAATCAATTGGGGCTACAATAAAAATCTATGGCCACTAATCAGATATTGGTGGGCTCAAGGAAAAGAAACATTTTATAAATCACATGTTCGTTAATAAAACAATTATGCTTATTGCATAAAGTGCTTTTGCAAGTGGTATTGTGTCTCAGCTATTGTTAATTTCTCATTTTCTCTGAGCTTCCATCATTTTTATGTAAATGCCAAGAGCCTGGGACAGCATCTCTTTGCTTTATGTCACATGATATGACTTGAGCAAAGTAACAGCAGAAAGCTACACGGCTAAATTTTGTAGTTTGTATTAATTATTACCACACGGGGGTTATTAACTATTTTATGATTGTATTCAAAATATGTTTTATTAAATCTTCAGCATTAAGAAAAAATTGAGATCATTTAGTGCACATGTGGGGTTAATTGTGTACTTTTTATTTCACAAGCTATGAAAACGTTCACATTTTTTTCTCTCGACATTTTTTTATTATATCGTGGGCGGAAAACATTAAAATCTTGGTTAAATCTCAGTTTCATGGAAAAACTGTAAAACCTCAACCACAATGCCTGAACAGATTCTGAGCCGATATTTTCAATTGATTAGTGATAAAAGCCATTTTATTTATAACTATGAAACATAAAAATATTAAGATAAAATTTTGGTCACTATCACAGTATGTGAATTCAAAGATGCTATGCCATGGGTCACTAAATAAGACTTTATATTAAAACATTTAAATAAAAAAAAATAGTTTGGCCAGTTTTTTGTGTTGAGGATTATTTCAGTTGTTGCATTTTTTTGTTGATGACAAAAAATGCAACACATTGTGTTGAAATACAACTTTAGTTAGTCAGAAAATATTTTTCCTCGTAAATTAGACAAAATTAACATTGTACCTGTGAAGCCCACAGTAGCTCCCAAGTCCTAACACCATGCACAGTGCTGCCACCAGTTTCCATGTGCTTAGAGTTATCAGCTTCACCATTTTGCAAACATGGAAAGGCCTGGAGCTGAGGTGCCTGCACCTGCATAAGGGCTGAGGAGGTTTCTTCTAGAAATTTAAAAGGCTGTGGATCATCATTGCTAGGGTTGTGCCAATGGATGACGTATAATGCCAAGTTGTGTGACCAGTTTTCTGAAGGGACTACATGAGAAACTATGACTGCTGTGGAGGGCTGCACCATAAAGTTTAAAAAGAGATCTGACTATTACTGGGAGGAACTGAGTTCAGCATTGTGGTCTATTGGCAAAATTGACTGCCCAACCTTAAGGGACAGTTGAGTTTTCGTGTAATCCTCAACAGACTGGCAATCAAGGTGATTTTTTTTACTTTAGAATTAATATTATCATTATTACATTGAATCAAATTTAATCTGCCTCACTTCAGTTTCATTTCAGCACAACTGCAAACAACTGACACTTATATGCACACGCTCGTTTTATTCTCACACATATACACGAAATGAATGTGTACTTGGGAAGCTACGTTCAACCGTCATTATTAAAAATGGGCCAAAACAGGATGTTTTAACTTTTAGGTTAATATGGTGTGAAACTTAACAGGATACTAATTCATCTGTTCAACTCATCTGCTCAGTAAGCAATCTTTTGAATTAGCGCTGTTTTAGCTCTTCAGCTCATATCTGTGCACTAATTATTTTAAGCTAAATCTTTCATCATCGCATATAAATGTAGCCTGCTGATCTTTCCCACCATGCTTGAACTGAGAAAGTGTTGTTGTGTTTTTAATGTTTGGGCCACAAAGTTTGCATTATAGGGGGTGGAAAGTGCTATCTTAACAAGTGCATGTTACCCACTTCCTTCCGCACCCAAGCAACAATGGTGTAACTTATTGTCAGTCTCACAGCGAGACAATGCACTGAGTAAACTATAGAAAAGATCACTCAACCACAAACATAAACCTGCTCCAACCTACAAAACTGTCCCAAAGGTCTAGTAGTCGACTCAAGACAACCCACTTGGTGCTTACTAATACTCTGGGGTTTTTTTTTTAAGTCTTCACTATTTCCAAAGTAAGTTTGGTGGGACTTAGATTAAAAATTCATCCCACCTTCCATGTGGCCAAGGTGAAGCCAGTCAAGAGATCCCCCTTGCTATCTCTATTGTGTCCAATTCACCTGTCTGAGCTGTCTCCGCAACTCAGCTCCCAAGTTTGCTTGGGTTCTCTGTCCAAAGACATGCACGTGGTGAGGGTTAGGTTAACTGGTGACTCTAAATTCCCCAATAGGTGTGAATGGGAATGCAAATGGTTTCTGTCTGTCCGTGTTGGCCCTGCAACCGACTGGCAACCTGTCCAGGGTGTACCCTGCCTCTCACCCTGTGGTAACCTGAACCCTGAATTAGATTAGCGGAAGAAAATGGATGGATGAATTTGAAGTATACACACAAAACTCACCGTATCTCAAAATGTTAAAAGACACAATAATATTGTATCATGAGTGAAGTATTGTGATAATATCGTTTATCATATTGATTATCGTATCATGTTGTTTCTGGCAATTCCCACCCCTGGTGTTTAACAATATCCTAGACACATATTAAATTAAAGATGCAGCTCAAATAATTTTACATAATAATAATAATAATTTTAGAAGTCAGGCAATGTTGTTTTGTAAATGGTCTAGCAGTGCTTAAGTGTACTAGTTTGAGAGTGGGTGTGTATAGTGGGAAAAAATATATGTATATTTTATATATATATATATATATATATTTATTTATTTTCCCCTTCAGGAAAAATAAATATTTTTCTAGGCTACTTGAAAATGTCTGGCAACTCAAAAGAAGCACGCAAACCACAGAACTGTAGATAATTATCACAACATCCTCAGCATTCAGCAACTCAGCATTTCATGATAAACTAGCATATATTTTGTTTAAAGTCACTTTGATTGTGTTTGACTTGAGCAATAACTGAGTCTGCTGGACCAGAGTCTATCTGTTTGCGCCTATAACTCAAACCAACACACTACACGCCCGATGCAGCATCTGGCTTTCACATTACATTTGAGGGTAAGTTTTGAGGAGCCTCTGAAATGTGTTGGAATTCAATTAAAACATACACTCTCCGTAGGCAAACTGGACATTTTCCAAGAGTGCATTTCACACACCATAAACACTACAGAAATCTTTAAACATATAACCTAAAAGGACAGTGCCAACCCTTTTAGATTTGTTGGGCAGTATGTATTTAAAAATTTCCCCAAAATAACAAGCTGTTTTGCATTTGAAAGAGAGACCAAGGCAGTAAAATCCTTAGAATTTATCGTTCTTGAACACAAAGATTTTTTCCTTGCTTTCTTTTTCAAACGTTTTAATATTTCACTCTACTTCAGAATAGCTGGAGTCACAATCAAAGTATCAGTGTGGTATATTAGATAACATAACTATAAATACCGACTGAGTATTAAAATCCACAGTTTAAAAACACACACACACACACACACAGATATACATCACACCACAACATCACCACATCCACCAAAATCCTTGTATTGATGGCAATCAGATTTAGTACCCACGAGTAATGCACCAACACCCACCCCCACCCCCGATTGTCGATCATGATTATTCAGCACAGGTTTACATACCATGTCCCTTTCTGCCGGTTTCATTGTACTTTGGGATCAGCTAACACTATCCGCAATATCACCATAGGTGTCAAAGTGCATGCATTTTTAAATGTAGTAAACAGGAAACAGCTCTGAACCACAAAGGAAGATATTCTTGAGCAATGCGCTCAGTACAAAAAAAAAAAAAAACAGACTGCTCTGACATTCTTTTAGCCCACCCCCAATGCAATATTACACCCTTAGTGCAATACATTTCACTAGTTATCATACTGAGGTTCACATATGGTGCAGTCTCTGTCAAAATTCTAAATAAACAGTTGCCAAGCCCAAAAATCTATGTCAAATAACCACCATCTGTACCACAGCTGATTCTCAGTAAAGCCAATGTATCGTTAGCAGTTTAAGCAAAACTACTGCACGATATGGAAACAGATCTGATCATATAACATAATACAATAACAAATGTTGTTAAAGCTAACAGTAGGTACAGGGACTCTATTCAGAATCTCACCCCTTTCTTATTATTCCTCATCCAATCTAATACTGTCGAACAATAAACGACAAAAATGCATTTAATATGATTAAGGTAGGTGAAAATATGTCCACATGAGGAGCAATATAAATACAGAGCATAGAGAGGGAAAAAAAAGAAAGTTAAGTAGGGTACCTTTAAAAATTACAAAAACTCAAAAGAAGGCATGAATAGAGGGTGGAGAGGATTTGTGAAGTTTTCCCAAACTGTGGATCAGATCGAATTCTTTCTGGCCCGTGACTGTGTGCTGGGTTGTGGCTTCAAACTGCAGTGAGTTTACTTAGTGGGTCTCTGGAAAATTCCTCACCCTAAGCAAAACAGTAAGATGATAACCTTTGTTCTCAATTTTCAATTTCAATTAAACATTACTAAATCAGTGTGCTTTCTTTGATCAAGGTAACTGCCAGTTTGTGCTTTAACTAATGCCATTTACCATTAGAACTGGCCTCACACTGGTGTTACCACATTTCCCTTGGCCTCATACCTGTTTCTTCCCACAAGGTTATGAGGCTCAGTGGAGGGATCTAGATCTGCTGACATCCACGAATACAGGGCAGCAGTCATATTTACACAAACTTGCACAGAGAAGGAAAGAACTATTTACAGCAGTGAGCTTCGCAGAGGAGCAAGTGAATAAAAAAGATAGAAAGGACACCCATAATTTTGTCTGTCACTTTGCATTAGAGAAGAAATTACTCTAGTAAATGCACATATACACACATCCACACATCCACAAAAGCTTTTCCTCTAATGGACTATTGGTCTGTGATAAACGGTCCGGTGGCTCCTCTGGACCACCTACCCAGCAGGAAAATCAGGTCATGCACCTGGAAATGGTCAGAGCCACAGACACTAACAAACTGTATGTGATTAAAGGTTGGCTATTACCCAGGACCCTGGCACACACTAGTGCCAAAGAGAAGTGGGGATAGGTACCACTGTGATTTACATATCTTAAGAATGAAAGGTTATTGACATAAGCAAATTTTGAAAGACAGAAAGAAAGAAAGAAAAGTTCATTAGAGAACCTGACAGTCTGCTGCTAACATACACAAACCAATGCTGAGGCAACAGTGCCAGCCACATAACCACCACGGTGCCCCAACTAAACAACTGGTGATGCACCGATCCACCAGCAAATGAACCAAATAGCCTGATTTCCATTCTTGGCTTCAGCCGGTGACTTGGCAGTCAACCTCAAGTATGTCAGTCTTTGAGATTTGAGCATCCACAACACGTGCACGGTGGTGAAGGTTTTATGCATACTCGCAGCCAGTGAACACAAAAAGATCACCAGAGTTAACCCCAGGGGGACAACCAACAAAAACAAACCTAATCAGACACTGAAATGGCCTTCACACACCTAATATTGACATTTTAAAGAAGCTAACAAAGGAAATATGGCTAAACCTAAAGCTATTGTATCCAGCACTCTGAGTCAGCCACAACAAGAAGAGTGCTTTGAGAATGGGATCAAAGTAGTTATGGGGAAAATAGAGAAGGGAAAAAGAGAAAAGTGTTGACCTGATGACCTCTTATCTGGCAATTTGTAAACATATTTGAAAATGACTTGAGTACCTGCCATTTGTTTTGTTATATAAATCTGCTGCACCTGCTTTTGTCAGCTGTTTAACTGAGTAAAAACCATACAAATTAGTGCAGTTTGGGGGAATTTTAAACATTTTAACAACTTCTGTTATCAGAAAAAGGTTTTTTTGCTGATAACAATCAAAAAATGGAAAATGGTACATCTAAAAAAAACTTTATAGCAGTTTAAATATAGAAAATAACCAATAGTAGCTGTAATCCTGATGTTTACAATTAAAAATAAAACAAAGATGAGCTATTTGTAAAATTTAACTCTGTCTAACCACCAGGCAGCAGTTTTCTAGTCTGGCTTATGTCTTTGCAAAGAACACCTCCATATATCAGGTAAGAAGAGAAGATGTGTTAAACAGCTGCTTATTTAAAACATCTGCTTACCTTTTGGTCAACTGCGGAGAACTAAGTTGATTCTATAGACGTACAGTAGTAAGAATCAGTGATAACAAATTAGGGTTAAATCGCACTCCAATACATTCCACTTGCCCAAAGAATCCTATTGCATACATTTAAGATCGCAGTTAGTCTTTTCAGTGTGGATTATGTCTTGGAGGACATTATTTTCCTGGAAGACACGTCAGGGTCTTTACTGAGAAGGAAGCACTGCCTTTCAGTTTTTGGACAGCAGACAAACATCTTCCCAGTTGTTTGTACTGTAAATCACATTATGCTCCACAACACCCTCCAACAAACCTTCCGTCTACCAACACCTCCTACTGTGACACATTAATTATAACTTCCTGTATACAGCCTATCCCAAGCCATGAATACGTAATGCCCCAAAATGAGTCATATTCACATAGCAGACGCCCAGCAGTGAATAAATACAACCTATCCATCACATACTGCCCAGTGAAAAATTAATGAAAGCCCAGAGAGGCAAGCAGGAGGCTGGACCTAGCCGACGGGAAGAGTGGAAATTATTATACTTTATCTTAAAAAAAAAAAAAAGGAAAAAAAAAAAAGAAGTGACTTTTCAACAGCCATCGTCACAATGTCCCAATTATGCCATTTATACCATACAAGACCTGAGCACCTGCAAGACTAAACGAAAACACATGTCAAAACGCAAAGAAAGGAGAACAAGCAGGTGTTCTTTTAATTTCTGTCCAAACAAGATGCTAACATGGGATATAACTTGAATTTTCTCCCTACTGAAAGCCATCTCTGTCTTTCCTTGGGATGGTGAAAAATGCAGCAGAACCTGGCAGGTCATTCGTCTCTGTTGTCCCAGTGGGTGGTGCTGGCTACAGGTTGACTAATGTTCCTGTTGAAATGCTTCAGATGTCTGAGTAATGACAAGCTATAAAAGCTAAGCTGACTATAAAGTCAACTAATCTGAAATCTACTGGCCGTTTTCCAGCGATGAGAGCTCTTAAAGTTTTAGACTAAGAAAATGTCATAACAGTATAAAAGGCTGAGGTTAGAAACTGTTAGGATGAAAGCAGTTCATTTGTAACCCACCGATGAAGAGAAACAAAGTTCTTAATGTAATCAAATCAAACTAAAATACGTTAACAGTTGCTAAATTGTTTCATTCCACAGGAATCCACTGTTTGGAAAAAGTGGAAAAGCGAAACAAATTAACAAATGGAAGAAAGTAAAAAAAGAAGAAGAAAAGACGGAATGACAGAAGGTGGCAAGAAACAAAGGAAAAAAGTAAAGTAGTGAGTTCACGATCTATCCTGAGTCTGAACCTCCTCTGCCCAAACCGTATTCCCTATTCTGAACTGCTTCCATTTAGCCCCCCTCCCCAAGCCCTACCTCCCTTTTGTTATTGCTCCTTCTGCTCCTCATGTCTGTTAAGTCAGCATGACATTTTATGATGCCTGGATATTAAAAAGCAGTTTCTATTATGTGTGAGAGGGAAGTGGAAACAGCCATGCTCATGCTAGGTAATTAGGGGAAGCAGGCGAGGGTATATTTATGAATGCAGTGGAAGGCTAGGGGGAGACCAGGGGAATTGGTGTATAATGTCCTGCTGTCAGTAACAGTTTTCTCTTTAACTTTATACAGAACATTGTTAAGGGTGGAAATCATTTTGAATCTCATTTACGATCCATGATTTCTCTGAATCATTTGGTTTATTTGTCCTTCATGATAAGTTGAACAGACGATTGGTGCCGTGATGAAAGTAACTAGTTCTAGCAGTGGTAGGAAATTAGGCCGTGGCAGGATAGACCTGGTTACACTTTATTACGAATAACACAAGTAACAATTTGCTTAGAGTAGTCAACAAGCCTTTACTTAAATCAAAAACAATGCCGCCGAAAAAAGAAATTGTAGAATAGTATTGTTTTAAAGCTGTGTACATTTCTGCAAGTAAGACTGTAACATTAGTATGCTCAAGTTAGAGTTAAAACTGAACACGTTACACGTTGGCTGTCTAACAAAGAATATTGCCAGGATTCATTGCCAGGAAATTAGCCTTTGGCTATAATCTGGCATGTTTACATTCATGTAATTTTTTTTTACATTTATGTTCATTAACATGCACTGTCCTAAATAAATAAAATAAAAAATAAAATAAATTTAGATTGTACCCCTTTAATTGTTTTATTTAATGTTGTTAAACTGCATTTTGCACCACTGCTATATCTTCTTTAAAGATACTTCAGAAAATATTTTTTAATGCTTTTTCCTTCTTTTTGTTTTGAAAATTGGGTTAAGCTAAATTAAAATAAGTTGTATTAATATTGTTACTGTTGATGACTTAACATTTTGCTGAACAAACATTTGTTTATGTCACATTTTTGTTTTCATTTTACTTCACAAAGCAATTTGGAATTTGAAATAAAATTAATAAGTGCTACACAAATCTTACGTTGTTTTACCCAAAACTCATCAAAAATAATAGTAAAATATGAATTTGTACTTGCAATATTCTGCCTGTTTACAATCTTCCCTTTCAATTTTTTTTTTGGGGGGGGGGTTGTTTTGGTTTTTTAAAAGAGATTTCATCGCAACAGAGCAAGTTTTTTTACAGATGGCCTCAGAAGATATACTATAAAACCACACACCCTGTTGTTCTTCTCCCCTGATGTGGTCAGCATATCCGCAATATCCTATTCTCAGGAGAAATTTCTCGCTGGAGAACAGCCTTCTGACCAAACATGTTTCTCCCATAACCAAAGTAATAATAGTAAGTTGACCTATCCTTACATGAAAGCAAATGCACCCAGTTCAGGTACAGAGAAGAGGAGTTTCTTTGAATAGAGAGAAGGAAATAAACTTAGATCAGTGTTTAGTTTTTCAGTTCTGCTCAGTGGTCCTTGTATAGTTCAAACACACACATACACATACAGTGTGTGAACTGTATCCGTTTGTACTATCAGGGTTGTGGCTTTTGGCCCTGTGCAGCTGTACTGTATCTTGCCTTTTCTCTGTTCAAAAACATTAAACAATATTTCCAGCCAGCCCCTCCTGGCCCCCAGCTCAATAACAGTTTGAGGCTGTGAGAGAAGTGAGTGGAGGTGGTTCAGACACCTCAGAGCTTTAGGGGCTGCCCCTGGACTCTCTATGGAACCACAAACCAGTGCAGGTCACACTCAAGTTTGTTGCTTTTCGTTTTTTCCACAGCTCAGGGACAAAATGAAGCTTTAACCTCGTAATCTAGCCAACGTGTCCCCCGGTAGCACTTCTGGATTTAGAGTTAGGAAATTACACTTCAGGTCTGAAAGGTACAGTGGGAGAGATGTGATTTTGAGCATAGTCAATGAAAGATGGCAGTTCGGACCATGGAACCACAATACACTGTGCATTCCTTCCCATTTTTATCCTTTTATATAATGTTGTTCCTAGAATCAACAACTGAAGTGAGCAGTTACTAAGTGAAAAAACAAAAATATCACATATACGTTTATTTATACATGATTCTCACGCTAATGGTTTTGGTCTGAAAGTGGGAAAAGATGTAATGTGACAGCAGTCTCTCTGCCACCTGTCACAGTGCGGCTTTAGGGGAAACGCATTCTGTCATACCTTCTCCCCAGAGCCAACTCGGGCCATCCTGCCCACTCTTTCTGCTGCACAATCAGCCCTCTGTTCGTGACTCAGGGTGGGTTCCGCTCCTTCCACCCACATTTCTGTGAAAACAACCCAATCTCAAACACACACTCTTTTTTGGCAAACCCATATGTAAATACACACTCCTGGAGCCACTTCTAAACCCATCGCCCACCCCAGTGCAGGCGGACCTATGGGGAACCTGACCCCGTTCCTGCCACTTAGCATTATATTCCTGCCTGTCTACTTAATTGGAAACATGTGTGTGCTTGTGTGCTTAACCCACAGATGCATGTAAATGCAGGTCTGCCAAGGTATTCCTACTAACACTTTGGGTGTGACTGTGTATACAGACTTGAAACCCCGACAATGTTGGCAGGATACATTATTCAGGCCATTCCACACTCTCACTTCCAACCTTGATCTTTGTCCATCACACAGGTATATTTACATAAGCAATTACGCTCCAAAGCTTAACCATGCTATAGTGTGAATATTTAGACAACATTATATTAATACAGATATACTTAAAAGCTCAATTCATACATGGACTGTGTTAAATAAACATGTCTTGTTAACATAATGTCTGACTAAGCATCTCTGTCAACCGAATTCCAAGCCGGCATTTACCAGATATCAGATGTCTACAGATTCAGCTGAGAAATACACCAAACTCTAGTCTATATCTGAATTGAGTGACATCAGATTATGTGAGCACATGATTAAAACATACATAGAGAGCAAGCAGATGTATGCGGTGCTATATATTATGATGGAGGTCTGTATCAAATTTAACACACAATTTTTAAATCATTTTTTAACAAAAAATACATTTTAATAAGTCAAAAGACCTTCTTATTGTGTCAACTGTGGGTTGTCAAAGAGGATTTTATCATGGCAGATCAATTTGTAAAACTGTTTTTTCCCCCCTCTGTAATGTGGGAAGTATAACATTTGTGAAAAGGGTGACAAAAATAGTCAGGTATGTAAAATGAAATTAACAGAATGCAATTATCTGTACATAATTTAATTACAACACATTTCAAACAAAAGCACTCAGAGAGTGGAAACTTTGATGCTTTATGATGTTTTTATTACATCATGCTGGCGTCAGCCTGTTATAGTGTCATTGTGACATCTTAGGGCATCATATTGAAAGACTAAAAAAGTGTGTTGTACAGCTCTCTCCCTGCCATTTCATGTGATATATTACTCTCCCTGATTTCTTGAAAAATTTTTAAGGTCAGCTTTGACCTTGAGCCCCAACAATGAAGGTCAAGGTCAAAGCCTTAGCCAGCCTTGATACTCATGTCCGCCCCAAGGCTTAGTTTATTGTTGTGAAGTTTTAAAATCCATAAAAACTTGTGGGTAATGTTTTTACTGATTTTCACATTTAGTGTGACCTTAACTAAATTTTTACCTAAATTAAATCTGCTGGAGCCATTAGTGGTATATACCAGGGATGTTCCTGCTGACTAATTTCTTAGCTGAATAAATGAGGAAAAAACAATATTCGACTAATCAACTAGTCTAAAACTAAGAAGCACTCAGATATTGAGTTAAATTTGAGAAATGTTTCAAAGTAAAAAACTAATAAATGCATTTTAAACCATTTATCACATTCTTCAACAATGAATCATGCTGCGGAAATATGCGGCACCTTGCATCCTGCCTTATTAACATTACACATTGTACTCCAAACAAACTTAAAACAACCCGATGTTAAATATGATATGAAAACATGTTCCTACAAAAGAAGTTCACGTATTACTAAAATATGACTAAAATTAACAAAAACAAAAACTGCTACTGAAAAGTGTGGCACATTGTGCCATGGATTATGAATGGTGCACGCGGTTTGAAAATTCATGATAACTACTTACAACTACTAAGTTAAATTCTAAAAGAAGACGATAAATCATCCATCCATTTTCTTCTACTTATCTGAAGCAGGACGGAAGCGCAGAACTCTCTCAAGCCACCTCCTTCAGATTATCCAGGAAAACATCGAGCTTTTCCCAGGCCAGTTTATAGACGTAATCTCTCCAGCATGTCCCGGGTCTATGCTGGGGCCTCCTCCCAGTAGAAGATGTCCAGCTGTCTCCTTTCAATGTGGAGGAGTAGCGGCTCTACTCTGAACCCCTCAAGAAGGACTAAACTCCTCACCCGAGACTGATTCACCTTTCGGAGAAAGCTAATATCCCCTGCTTGTATCCACGTTCTCAGTCTAATAGTGTTAACAAAAAGATCAGGCCTAGATTAACAGATTCTTGACATTCTCAACAACGGTGCGCCATCTGGTGGCACAGATAAAATTTAGACAATAATTTACTGGCACTGGGCATAAATTAAATTGTAAAACAATTAGATTAAACAACTAGTAAGTCTGGTTCCAACAGGTGAGAATAGTAACAATTAGTATTTTCCCTAGTATCTATCCTTTACACAAAATTTAAAAATGATACCTTGAAAACTGTAGATGCTAGACTGCTAACAAACAGACAGACAAACAAAAGGAACCAATTGCATATTCTGTCCTTTGGGTGGAGAAAAAATTGGGAAAGGGACATATTTTCCAGAATGCTGCATCATCTCTTGTTTTAAAAACAGAAAGTGTTTGAGAATTTAGAAGATCAACAGCTGCCGTTATGGAAGGCAAAGGTTTCCAGTTGTTGCTTGATTTTTGCCTCATAATTTGAAATCATGAATTAATCCATCCCCGCAAAAAGCATGTCTCTGGACTGGCTTGCTGGTGGAATTGAACTCAGTGATGCTGTGAGGTGATGCTAACCACTGCACCACCATGCTGCCCTTATTTTTTCTGGGGGGGTTTGTGTGTGTTGTCAACAGCATGCCAAAGCAACTGGTGATACAATACAACATTATCTGTGACGAAAAAAATTGGCCAAACAGAACCCCACAAACATGTTGCACAGTCTGACGTGTTACTGATATAAAAGGCACACAGCGCTGATGTTGCACGACAAAATATTGACAAAAAGTTTTCCTTGAACACATTTAAAAGCAAGAAACTGAGTCTTCAAAAATCTTCAGGCTGGTAGGAGTTTTTCAAAAGCTCAGTTTTCAGTGATCCAAAACACCTTTTTATGTGTGGACAAAAGGCCAAAACTAATAGAAAAAGGCATTTTTTCCAAAATACCTGTGTACCTGTGGACACAGCCTTAAAATGCCATCTCTGTAAAAGATAGGACACTTCAAAGAAAGGGATGCAGAGCCAGGGACTTATAGCATAGGAAATCACTGTCCTCTCACCATTTGTGAACCCCCCCTACCTGCAACTCCCATTGTATGTGATGACAGAGGAGATCCTTATAATGTATAATGATGAAAATGCTGTGCCACTGTGACAGGGCAAAGTCTTTGCTTCAGTGTAAAAGACCCATGAGCCAACATATGGTTCAGTGTATTGCAGTCGACATTGACATATTACAAGCAGAGCTGGAGTGGTGCTCACATCAAGAGAAGGCGCGTCTAAAGCATTTACTCTATGGATCATGAGAGAGAGAGAGCTCTCCCTCAGCATGTACAGGCTTCTAAAACAGGTCTATTCAGCCTGAAAAGAAAACAGAGAAACCACACTATGTCTTCAGCGTACAAGTTCATTGATGTGTGTGGTAAGAGACTCATACAGAAGCAAGAGCATGAGTTGGGTCAGTAGAGACCCAACTCAGACCACACACGTGCGCACAAAATAACCATGCGCGAGTACTGTCAAAATAGAACAAAACTCAAATTTGATTATTCATCTGTTCATTTCCACTAATCCAATTCAGGGTCATGGGGGAACCTATTCTAGCTGTGATAGAGCAATAGACCCAGAACATCCTGAACAGGTCACAAGCCTATCGAAGGACTAACACAGAGAGACAGACAACTATATTTACACCGACAGCCAGACAGAATATTCAGCTTTATAATTACACTTATAATATTAATTATTAAAATTGTAAAATATTCTATAATACCTATATTAATGTACAACCTTGCCATATGCACGCATACATGCACACATAGACACATTATATATACATTTTTTTTAAATCCCACACTCGCTCACCTGAATACCCAAATAAAACAATCTCAATACCATTGGCCAAAAAACACAGGTCTAAAACTGCTGCCACATTCCAGCAACAGGGAACACAAACGAGTCTCAATATTTTCAACTGAGTGGGTGTACCAGTTAAATGCTCTAAGAAGCGATGTCTCTTTGATGAGATTTGGCGAGTGATATAATAATCACACTACAACACATTTGCCACAACACATGCCAAAACTACTCCACCAGCCCAATGCTCTTAGGGGAGACTGAGTCAAATAAACAGATCCCATTTCTAAGGGCAGAGACTGGTAATGAGGAGTCATGCCCTGTCAGATCAAACCTTTCCCCATTACCACCACCACTTGACCACTAAAATGTTCCTCCTATTAACATTCCTCTTTCAGAATAGTGGCATCAATGCTGCTAGAAGCAGGAGGGAAGTTTATACAGCTTTTTAGCAAGGCTATCCATTTCTTATGAGAGCGCACTGGAGGATTTTTGTCACTGGAACAGTTTAGACATACACATATAGACAGACAACAGAGAGGAGTAAAATATAGATTGGATAAACTCTCAGTGGCAAGCAAACAATACCATGACTGAACAGTTCTGGCACCAAAGCATCAGGCATCCCATAACTCACAATGAAGCTGCTGTAGAACCATGAAAGGCAGTGATACACTGGCTTAATTTTGAGACAATAAAGTAGAAGGGCAATTCTGTAAAAGAAAAAAATCCAACATGTGTTTTTTCATTATAGTTTTGTTCCTTACAGACCACTTTATTGACACCAATTTTGTCCCAACTGACACCACCCATACCTGGTGAAAGCAATATCTATTTTCATGAACTGGTTAGTGTTTTGTGAAACAGCTGTATTATCACGACTGAACTGCAACGGACCTGTGTTTGACCTTTTTTGTGCGATTGCTACCACCCAGATTTTCAGTGTTTTCAGATGCTCGTTCTGGAAAGTTTGCAGACACGATGATGGGTTTGAGCAGCAGAACCAGCATGGAAATGCCTTAAATCAGCATTCCTTTTAATGGCCAACAAGGGGCAACTGCTAGTTTCAAAAGCATGATGAATATTTTGATGTCTCTCCAACTTCGACAGTTACTTCATCGTAACCATCCACACTGACACTGTGAATAAATCCTTATTTAATACAGCTACGCTTAATCCAGGGTTTTAGGAAGTTACAGATCAATTTCCAACCTTCACGTCACTGCCAGTACTAGCACCTTGTTTTATGCTTGATGTTTTATGCTAGTGTAGCGCCTCTACTCAGGACCAGTGCACTTTCACCTCAAATAGAGACCCTAGACATCTTTCTAGGTTCAGAAGGAGGTTTTGTTTTGGAGACTCACAAAAGGAGTTGGCTTGGAAGTGAATAACTGGGACTTTTATTGCCTCAGTACCATTGATAAACATGTACAACACAATAACCCAATTTGCACACTAATAGTGCATTTTAAGGTGAATAAATGTAAAACAGAAATACACTTAAATGGAAGACTTATACTGAATTGAACAGAGCTCTTTTGAATGAATGAAACAGATTAAAGTGTTCCTCTTGTGAAGTTTGAATTGTCCAGTCTGAATTGTCCTTTAAAGTCATTGAAACCCAAACAGGTGTACTGTAGGGGAATTGTCAGTGTGCAGACCCTATTATCCGGGTAGGAAAAATAGTGCATAGGGCTTATCTGAAATCCAGGGTTGCTTGAATCAGTTTCTCAGGCAAGATCCACAATCCGATCGCATGGCTGGCCACACCATTTCACGATCATCCAGGATCTCATTTGGGCTGTTCTCGCCGTCAGTGGTTCTCCAGAATCCTTTCTGGTAGTTAACTTGACAGATGTTATTCCTTTTGCGGTCAGAGTTCGGGGCCTAATAAAATAGTAGCTTATTAGCATTTATACATAAAACAATCTAGTCTCATTAACCGGGTTGCAGCATTGCATACCAAGATACTTTTTCCATGCGCTCCGACACGCACTTGACCGCCATCAGAGGGAAGATCTCACAGGAAGAGACAGGTAATACTTCCTGCGCACTAGACGCAAGGTCGTCAGAACACAAGACTGCATCACAGCACCCCCTTGTGACAATAACAGGCTATAGCCTTAAATAACAAAAAGGGATTTTGCAGCCCTGTATTTCACATGGGTTACACCCTCCCCCTTTGACCTAGCATGAGCCCCTTCATGCGTCACGCTGTGGTCTACAGATGAACTCTCATAGTCACCTATTGTATAAAGTGCTTGGTTAAAGCTCTCTAGGAGGCTCTGCGCAAAGGAAATTAAGGGATTTCCCAACTCAGGATAATGGAAGCGCCCTGGTGGTCGACGTGTCCTTTCTGACTTACGAACATGATCATTTGTTTCTGCACTTTCAACAGTTTCCTTATGCTCCAGAGCTACTTCAGGAGTTTGTGGGTTCAGATCAATGGGTTCCATAGCTATAGGAGCCTCGACATCAATGGATGGTACATCAATGCTGTCTTCAGCCACAGCTGATTTTTGATTAGTCATAGTTGGTAAAGTTACATCATCTTCAGTAGGGAGTTGCTCAGCCACAACATCTGGCTCCTCTCCTTCAGCTACTTCAGGAGATACCCCTACAGGCTCTGCAGGCAGCAAAGGGGAGCTGCCTCTGCAAGGCTCATCCCGAGGCTGAGGGGTTACAGAGTCTGCTGGCATAGCTGGTATACAACTACCCTCCGGTACTGTTTTTCCTGTTTGCTGTCGTCTCTTCGGGATTTCAAACACCTGAACAAACCTTTCAGGAATGACAGATGACTGCCTAGGACAGACAGGTGAGTCATCTTCAGACTCTGATTGCTCCTCAAGTAACAGAGGCTGACTGCGCCTCGTTCTTGGCCTGCAACTCTTTGGCTTGACCTGGTCAACTTCCTCAGCTTCAGATAAGTCACCACAAGGGAGTAAGAGATCCCTGTGAAGAGTTCGAATAGGACCATCTCCATTCATAGGCTGTACAACATACACAGGTAGATCTACCATCTTTTCCACCACTCTGTACATGGTTGACTCCCACTTATCTGCAAGCTTGTGTTTATTCCGAAGTCGCAGGTTCCGCACTAGCACTTGATCACCCTTCTCCAAAGTTGACTCCCTGACAGTTTTGTCAAAACGGCGTTTATTCCGTTCAGCAACCTTTTGAGAGTTTTTGGCAGCGATCTGATAGCTCTCTTGAAGGCGAGCCTTCAGAGCTCTCACATACTGAGAGTGAGATGCAGGAGAGCCATCTTTAACTGGCAGGCAGAATGCAATATCCACTGGAAGCCTAGGCTGGCGACCAAACATTAACTCGTATGGGCTAAACCCGGTGGTCTCGTTCTTGGTGCAATTATAGGCGTGAGTTAGTGGTTTCACATAATCGCGCCAGTGAGTTTTCTGTTTGTCTTGTAGAGTTCCTAACATGCCAAGAAGAGTTCGGTTGAACCGTTCAACTGGGTTTCCCCTTGGATGATAAGGACTGGTGCGCACCTTCGTGATACCAGCTAGGGCACAGAGCTCTTTAATGAGTTGAGACTCAAAATCCCTGCCCTGATCACTAAGCAGGCGCTCAGGAAAACCATAATGCACCAAAAACTGCTCCCAAAGACACTTCGCAACTGTTGTAGCCTTTTGGTCTTTCGTTGGCATAGCAACAGCATATTTGGTAAAATGATCAGTTATGACCAGAATGTCTTTGGTGTTGTGACTGTCAGGCTCCAAGGATAAATAGTCCATGCATACCAGTTCCATGGGACGGGTTGTTTGAATACTCACAAGAGGTGCTGCTCTTTCAGGAAGTGTCTTCCTTCTAACACAACGTCCGCAAGACTTAATCTTTCTCTCTACATCAGTTGCCATTTTAGGCCAATAAAATCTTGACCTAACCAAGTCAAGGGTTCTCTCCAAACCCATATGCCCCATGTCGTCATGAAGGCAAGTGAGAATGGTGGACCTTAAAGACTCAGGGACGACGAGCTGAAAGGTGACATCTTCACCTGATTTGCGGGTTCTGTAGAGGAGACCATTTTTCATTTCCAACCGTTTCCACTCTTTGAGCATTAGTTTAAGCTCTAAGGATCCAGAGTTAGGATTGGAATTTGCTTCACCTCCATTTTCTAACATGTTGACCACATACCCAACAATTGGGTCAGACCTCTGATGTTGTTGGAGGTCTACCTCACTATAAGTAGGTATGACAGAACAACCCAATGTTCCATCATCAGCATAGACGTCTGGCACCGCATCGGCGTGTAGAGCAAGGGACTCTACCAAAGTGATAGAAGGTAGGCTATTGTCAGATTCACCTAAGAGATGACGGTGGCACAAGACACTGAATGTGTCAGCTGTCACATCTTGTCGGTTGGGAGATGAAGAGAGATGATGGGAAGCGAATTGTTTCATTCGCTCTTTTTCTTCAAGAGAAGCATAGTCATCACCCACAGTATCATGTGGCCGCCTAGAGAGGCCATCTGCATCTTGATTGCTCTTACCAGCACGATACTTAATATTAAAGTCGAAGGTGGAGAGAGCGGCCAACCAGCGATAGCTGGCAGCATCAAGCTTGGCTGACTTCAAAACATAGGTCAATGGGTTGTTGTCTGTTAACACCATGAACGTGTTCCCGTAGAGATAATCTTGGAACTTCTCTACAATGGACCACTTTAATGCAAGAAATTCCAGTTTGTGAGCTGGATACCGCTTTTCACTGGGTGAAAGTCCTCTACTTGCGTAGGCAATAACCCTCACTTCACCATCCTGTTCTTGATACAAGGCTGCCCCTAGCCCAGAGGTGCTTGCATCAGTATGGAGGATGTATGGTAATTTGGGGTTAGCATATCCAAGCACTGGAGCTGATGTCAGTTTCTCTATGATTACCTCAAAAGCTTCCTGACAAGCAGGGGTCCAACGGCTGGAAAGAGGCTCTTTAGGGTTCAAGTACCCGCTAGGACCGGGTGTCACCTTTTTGCCTTTCCTGTATGGTGGGTAGCCTTTGGTAAGATCATTCAGGGGTTTGACAATTTTTGAATAGTCCTTCACAAACCGTCGATAGTACCCTGCAAAGCCTAGAAAAGACTTGAGGTCACTGAGCGTCTGGGGTCTTGGCCAGGTTTTGAGAGCTCTGACCTTCTCAGGATCAGTCTCTACACCTTTGCTAGACACAATGTGTCCCAGGTATCGCACTGAACTTTGGAAAAAGGAGCACTTTTGGGGAGAAAGCTTCAACCCATATTCTCTCAGTTGCTGAAGGACACGTAGAAGCCTGGTTTCATGTTCCTCCAAGGTGCTGGAGAACACGATGATGTCATCTAAGAACACCAGAACTTCTTTCAGATTGAGGCTGCCCATACACCGTTCCATTAAGCGCTGGAAGGTGCTGGGAGCGTTGGTGATCCCCTGGGGCATACGGTTAAACTCGTAAAATCCCAAAGGGCACACAAAAGCTGTCTTGGGCTTATCACATTCCTCCATCTCAATCTGATAATAACCAGACTTGAGATCCATTACTGAAAACCATTTGGATCCAGCAAGGGCTGAAAAAGCCTCTTCAAGGTTTGGAAGTGCGTACGCATCTCGTATTGTTAACGCATTGAGCTTGCGATAATCAATACAAAGACGGACCTCTCCATTCTTCTTTTTGACCACCACAATCGGTGAAGCATAAGGGGACTCTGATTCACGGATTACTCCTGCATCAAGGAGTGTTTGCAAGTGCTTCCTCACAGCTTCATAATCATTTGGGTGGATTGGCCTGGACTTTTGCTTAAAGGGTGCTTCGTCCTTTAAGTTTATGTGATGTTTCACTTTAGATACATGCCCAAAATCCAAATCATGCTGGGCAAAAACATCAGCATAGGCACTTAGACGCTGGGTAACCCTCTCTTTCCACTCCTGCGGGAGGGGAGAATTGCCAAAGTCAAATGTCAAATCTGGGTGAGCAGGTTCATCAACTGGCTGTGCAGTAACATTACAACATTTCACAGTGTCATCATTTTTGGTTGAAATAGATGATTCGTCATATATCTTTGCAGGACTATGGAGCTCTGCAATGACACACCTAGAAGGCAGTGTTATGTCATGCTCAGTTTCATTTCTCACCCATATAGGTAGCCTATGAGGATGCTGCTTGGGCAAAGTGACAAGAGAGCACTCCACAAAAATTCCCCCTGGTAAGGTGGATGTCGTTGGCTGCTCAACGATGGCACATTCACCAGCACTGCTGGATCTGACACAGCCTTCAAGGAGGACTCTCCCTTGAGCTGGTACTACATGTTGCACCTTGCCCTTAAGAGTTACAAAGCCATCATTTCCGGCTAGGTTTATCTCTCTCCTGACCTTGAGTGTACGAAGGATCTGCCTGTAGCCATAGACCGGCGACAAATCATTGGGATCTTTACCCTGACAATATTCGTCGTACAGAACATCAAGTGCATTTGTCCCAATCAGCACAGGCAGGTCACAGTTAGAGCGTAGGTCAGGCACTACTAAAGCAAGGCTAGAAACCTCAGGCTCAGTTTCAATAAAGCTTTTTGGAAACTTAAGGCTGATGGGTATGTATCCCAAGTAAGGAACATTTTGGCCACTAGCAGCCTCAACATCCAGGCCACTGATGGGCTGAATGGGATGTTCTGAAAGATTGGTGTTGTAAAATGAAGCAGATACTGTGGTCACTTGAGACCCAGTGTCAAGGAGACAACTGCAATTGACTCCCGACACGGTAACATCTGCTGTACATTTCTGTCCTACAAGTCCCCTGGGTAACCTAATCTGGGGTCGTGCTGCACGAGAGAGAGAAGATGCTTTACTCTGAGGTTCCGGTTTGGGACGTTCATGATTACTTTCAGTTCCTGGTAGTCCCTCCCCAGGAACTGATTTTAGTTTAAAGCTGACATATTCTGTTCCTCCCAGACTTGTAGTTTCTGGTTGAACTCCTTACGTTTCATTTCAACCAGTTCAGGGTTTGGTTCATTGCTGCAAGAGGGAGCAATATGACCATCCTCGCCGCACCTGAAGCAGTACCATGGGCGTGGCTTCTTAGTAAGCTTAGTCTCGCTTGGATCAGATTTCTCCTTAGGAAGAACCTTGAACTTAGGTTTGGTTTTTTTATTTGGCTTGTCAGAGTTCTGGCTTGAACTGTCAATAGCTGATGCTTTCAGCGAAGCCACTTGAGCTTGTAGCTTTGCAAGTTTCCTTTCTAACTTATGTGAATCAAAAGACACTGGCCTATCATTAACAGCTGATACGTCTGTATCATCAGTGACATACTCTCCTACTTCAAGGGAGTTTAAATGCGCCTTAGGCTTAGAAATGCCTAAGTGCTGTTTCATTCGGCTGGACTTTGCCGCTTGCCGATCCTCCTCAGTACGTAGCAAGAGGAGCAACTCTGGAAATGAAGGTGGCTTGTCCTTCTTCTGCTCAAGCTGCAAGGTTGTGATCAAGCTGTTGTTCCAGCAACCTCTACAAAACTGTTTAAGCAGTTGGCGATCTGAATCATTTGTAGTGATGCCACCTCTTTTAATGACTTTACTCAGGGTTATCTGCAACCGCTGTAAATAGGCAGAAGGCTTTTCACCTGAGTTCTGGTTTGTGCTCAGGAATTTGGCAAAAAGCTCATCCCCATCATCAACAGTACCATACGCTGAGTCAAGAAGGCTGAGATAGTCATGGGGAGAAGCGTTAGGACCAAGGTGCTTTACAATGTTAGCAGCTGGTGGAAGAAGGCTCTCAACTATTTTCCTTACCATGTGTTTGTCAGATATGGTACTATCTGTGAGGTGGAATTCAACATTGTTGCGCCACGTATCATAATCAGCTTCGAAAGTAGAGCAGGGGGTTTTCCCCGAGAAGGGCCTGAGCTTTGCATGACCTTGAGAAGGCATTTCATTATTCTTAATGACATGCTCAACTACTACTCTCTGTACTTCAGGTGTAGTGAGCTGTTCAGGTGGTAAGTAGATAGTGGTTTTTCTGTGCGAGGGAGTCACCTCTACACTTGGAGAGGATGAGTGAGAGTCATGCTCAGGCAAGTGGGTTAAATCACTGCCCAGTTTAACAGGACTTTGATGCTCTATGATGGCTGGTTCATCTTGGTCTATGTCACTAGTGAGCTGCAGATTCTGATTAGGCACTGTTACATTTGGTCCAACTGTGGGGTTACTCTCAGTGGACTTCTTCATTCTGGCCAGCTCATCTAGCAAAACCTTCTCAAAATCTGCACCACTCAGTTTAGCAAGATCTTTCAGTTCAGTTAGGTAAGAATGGGTTAAACATGAACCCCTGTCTGCAGCATACAGTGCAGACAGAAGCTGGATATGATGGACAACACTTGGGTTACGGCTTTGTCTTTTGCAAGGCAAGCTATCCTTGAGGAACTGGACTGGTTCACCTGATTGGAACTCCACAATGGCTGTGTTTTTAAACTGTGCCTCTGTGCTAGTTACTTTGATTACTCTTCCAATAGAACCAAACTGCCCTAAGTAATCAATAACCTCATTGTCAACCTCATCACCTGTTAACCCTCCTACTAGGACAGAGTTAGGTACTTTGACACCTTCAGTTTGGATTACATCCATGTTGTCTTATTACTCCAACCCAGAATGTCATGGACAAATGTAATGATTTGACCCAAAAGGCATGAAAGCACCAGTTGCTCAACTTCCAAAAATAAAAGGAATTAAACCTCCTGGCTGGCTCGCCACGTTTTGTGTAGCGCCTCTACTCAGGACCAGTGCACTTTCACCTCAAATAGAGACCCTAGACATCTTTCTAGGTTCAGAAGGAGGTTTTGTTTTGGAGACTCACAAAAGGAGTTGGCTTGGAAGTGAATAACTGGGACTTTTATTGCCTCAGTACCATTGATAAACATGTACAACACAATAACCCAATTTGCACACTAATAGTGCATTTTAAGGTGAATAAATGTAAAACAGAAATACACTTAAATGGAAGACTTATACTGAATTGAACAGAGCTCTTTTGAATGAATGAAACAGATTAAAGTGTTCCTCTTGTGAAGTTTGAATTGTCCAGTCTGAATTGTCCTTTAAAGTCATTGAAACCCAAACAGGTGTACTGTAGGGGAATTGTCAGTGTGCAGACCCTATTATCCGGGTAGGAAAAATAGTGCATAGGGCTTATCTGAAATCCAGGGTTGCTTGAATCAGTTTCTCAGGCAAGATCCACAATCCGATCGCATGGCTGGCCACACCATTTCACGATCATCCAGGATCTCATTTGGGCTGTTCTCGCCGTCAGTGGTTCTCCAGAATCCTTTCTGGTAGTTAACTTGACAGATGTTATTCCTTTTGCGGTCAGAGTTCGGGGCCTAATAAAATAGTAGCTTATTAGCATTTATACATAAAACAATCTAGTCTCATTAACCGGGTTGCAGCATTGCATACCAAGATACTTTTTCCATGCGCTCCGACACGCACTTGACCGCCATCAGAGGGAAGATCTCACAGGAAGAGACAGGTAATACTTCCTGCGCACTAGACGCAAGGTCGTCAGAACACAAGACTGCATCACAGCACCCCCTTGTGACAATAACAGGCTATAGCCTTAAATAACAAAAAGGGATTTTGCAGCCCTGTATTTCACATGGGTTACACTAGTAACTGCTTGCTACTTGTTGTTCACACTGTGGCTGGGATCAGCATTAACTCAGCTTTAACATCACTCTGGGTTCTTAACTAGCTTGCTGTCTGTGCAGATGCTTGCTAAAAGCCAAAGTTGTGTTAAAAATATAATGCAGCTGTTTCTGTCCTGGAGGCAATTTGCACTTAACCATCGTGCTCTCGTCCTGTTGTGTGGACCCAATGAGCGGGATTGACAGGCAAGCAGACCAACAATTCCAAGGAACTGGACTACTGAGAACCGGTTAATTCCCACCCCTAGTGGAGAGCAATGCAAAAATAAAAGACAAGCAGTGTTACAAGTTATTTTCTCCCATGAGAAATTAAAAAAAACAAAACCTACTGGTTGACAGAGTGCTCCAGCCAATGTTCTTGCTCTTGTACTAGAGCCATAGTCCATTTTTTCCAAGTTCTACCCAAAGAGTACAGTGCACCCAGACAGCCTCAAACTGGGTGAGATCCGGCTGCATTGCTTTTCAGTCTTCGCACTTCACTACCACAGTGGTTTCACCTTAAGCAGGTTTAGTACTTTCTGCATCCACGAGTCTGCTAGGCTCCACTTAGGTCCACTTGAGTCACTGAGATGTAAAATATGTCATTGAACAGTGAGCACGAGGGTCCACATGCCTGTTCTCTGTGACTGTGTGGACTTGCCCTTGGAGAATTTACATTAAAATGCACCAACTACCCATGCATCCAGGCAGTGGACTTCAAGCAGACTTCAAAGAAGTATAACAGGAGAGACCACTCAGTCAGTGGGTCTCCAGCTGTCCATCGCCACAACAGAGTATAATCCAAGATTCAACTACCAGCTTCCAGCCCAGTCTCTAAAATTTTTCCCCCTTTGCTGTTAGACTTCTTTCCATTTTTCAGGAGGGTTCCACTTTTGTCACAAGCCTACAGAATGGTTCCCACATTAGCTGTCAGTCTGCTTACCTGCCCCACTTCTAGGCTGTCCTCTCGAGTTATCTCACTATCTGTTGAGTCTCTGAGCTGCTTCCCAGGGCAACCTCAATTGTACGATCATTCTCCAAGTTTCCTGTCTGAGTAGACCTGCCAGTCTGACCTCCCTTAAGGCAGGGATATTGTGCAGTTTTATCTGACTGTGTTTTTGTTTTTATGCACTTGTCCAGGTGCTACTCACCCAGGGATCAAATGACCCTAGATGTCTGTATTTCTCCTTGTCTATTGTCCCTGGGATGTCCACCCAAGTCTTCTTCCTCCTCCATCCTTGGGAATTTTTGAGATTTAAATAAAGAAAGAAAAAAAAAACTACCCCAAAGTAATTCAAGTGTCCTAAAACTATACAAGATAGCAATGTGAGAAACCTCTGCACCGTTAAAAGCACAATTTGTATTTACAAAACCAGTCAAGAGTTTAGTAACCACAGAACCACAGGGTTAGGGTTAGGGTTTATATAAACATGTTAAACAACTTGCCAGAGAATGACTTGTCATAGTCTTAAATGCTTCCTGAAAACATGAAGGAAAACTACACTGAAATACATACAACAATCTTCATAGCTGGCTTACTATTACGATATACACCAGAGGTTTTGATGAAGTTGCATGTGAAGTGTGTATATGGATGCCCACACAAATAAATATGATTTAGTCCATCAGTTTCAATATTGACATCTGCACAGGAACCTCCACCCCTTATCGCTCTCCCTCTTTCATGCCATCCTTATTTCCTGCTTCATAATAAGGACCTGAATACATAAAAGATTTTGCTCAAGTCTTTCCTGTTTATATTAATGTTTTATTTAGTGTTTTGTATTATCATAATCAAAGTTCCAATAAAAATAACAAAGTAGAATAAAATATACATATCAAGTGACAGCCTAGTTCTGTAACCTGTCCCACACTGAATCTTGATGTTATGTTAACAAACAAATTAGCATTTAAATGAGTCCTGCATTTTATCCTTCAAGGTTATGTTGTTATGGATATTAAATTAGAGTGTGTGGAATTGCTTATGTGTGCGTGTGTACGCCTGTGTGTGGTCCGTAAGCTGCCAACCGACAAGTCCCCCAGAGAGGTGTTAGAGCAGGTTTGTTTAAGGTTGGTTTGGGAGAGAGTGGCGTGGAAACGTGCACGTTTCACTGTGTGTGGGTTTCAGCCCGAACGCGTTTGAGGAAAAGCAGTCAAGGCACACAGTGGAAGACTTAATATCCATTTCTTCTAATGGACAATATTTTGGCTGAATATTTCTTGTAGGCTAATGTGCCTATTATTTCAGTCTTTCTAAGGATGAAGTCTGTAGACAATACACAGAAAGAAGGGTCTGTCCATGTGCTGGCCTGCTTAGCTGTGTTATTTCTTGGCTGAGGTCCTAAAGCAGCAGTAATAGCAATGAAAGTGTACGAACTGTTATTGCAGTGGTGCTACACAATTGCTGCTTAAACAGCGGACAGTACTTAGAGATCCACTGCACTCGCCAGAGGGCTCAATTGCTAGTTTATACTATAAATTCCAAAACAGACCTTCAAGTGAATTTACTGTGGTGCAACTGCTGAACAATCAAGAGATTTTGAACTTTACAATACGATAGGAATATGATACCTTTAAAACTGTCCGCTGTATTTGACGCCAACAAATCAAGCACATAAGACTAAGAGTTCTTTAACTTCTTAAAAAGCCAGGTGTGACACGTCACTGTTTGATCCTCATCCAGAGCAACATTTACCTGACAGAGTCACCCAGATCCTAGTGAACCTTCTATCAAGCCACACCTTTTCTACTTAAAGAAAAAGAATATGTTGGGAAGCAAAACACTTGTCCTACACATATTTAAACTAGTAGACGATAATGTATTAAGTCCACACTTGCGCCAAGGCAAACTAATCTCCCCTTTAATATAGCTGATTCACAAACTTGCTCGAGAACATGTTGTTTTTAATCTACCCCTCGCCGGCTCAGCAGCCATAATAAAATGTGGATTAACTTGTAAGCTGGGTGGGTTTTTTTGGCGGGGGGGTTGTCCTCCAGAATCCTATTGCAGAACGACTCCTCCTGTCTTCAATAGTGAATTTGTATGCTAATATAGCAGCGTATAACATTTTTAAGTATACCACCAAATGATAGTATCGGAAGCAAAGCTGACATATTCAAAAGCATCAGCGCATCCAATGTACCGGTTACTCATTGACATCAACACACAGCAATCACATCAGTAAGCAACAAGTGTATCAATTAAACATTAAAAAAAAAAAAATTATTCTGTCTTGCACTGTTTAAAAGTGATATACACTGACCGACTACTACATTAGGTACACCTGTTTAACTGTTCATCAATGCAAACATCTAACCAGCCGATTACACTGCAGCAGCTCAGTGGGTTCAAGCATATAATAGACAAGGTCAAAATGTTCTGCAAGTTTAAACTGAGTGGGAAAGAAAGAGGACTTTGTGATTTTGAACATGGCATGGTTTTGTTGCCAGATGGAGTACTCTAAGTGTTCCGCAATCTGCTGTGATTTTCCCACATAATCATCTCTATTATTTCATGAGAATGCTCAAAAAAAACAGTTTGGTTTGTTTTTAACTTTTCTCTAAGCTACACTTGAGCAATTACAATTTCTTTCATAAATTCCAAGTACATCGAACCCTTTGAGCACAAAAAACACAAAAACAGTGACCAAAAAAAGAAAACGAGAAAAAGTATTCACAGGACCTACTTTTAAACCTGTGATAACACTAAAATAATATTCTTTAAACTTGATATATAATAAAGACCTTTAAGACTCTGTCATCTCCACGATTTCAAATCAAAAAACAGGACTAAAATGTTTAATGTTGATATGGAAATTTCTTTTTTTGAAGTACTTGGTGAAGTACTTGGATGTCTGCGGTCTACCCACACCCCTTTAATCCATAGGTGGTGTCCAGTGATTTGATATAGCATGCAGAGAGTCCCAGTGATTAAAGCCATGTGGGCACAGTTATAGCTGGACCCACTCCTCCCTACCTCCTGCCTCTTAATCCATCTGAAACTGTAGCTACACCTCAAGATATCCATTTGAACATTCCAAGACACACTGATCCATCACAGGGATGTAAAACCTGAAAGCATTCAGACCCCCAAGAAAACCATTTCCTGTAGACGACCTCCGCCCATCTTCCAGGCCAGACATTTATTTTTTCTAGCATCGTTATCCTGTGAAGTTTGGGCCATTGCAAAAACGAATTTGGCAATTTATGGAGCCATGTTTTAAATGCAACTTCTGTAGTTGTCTGATATGTTCTTGTGGGTTTGTGACAGGAAATAATGACTTAAACACTGGCTTTGAAACCTGCAAATGTCAGATGGGTTTTTAATGTAGTTATTCCAGAGTTAGAAAAGTCTTCCTCTACCCCAAAAACATCCTGGAAGTCCACATCCACAGGTCAGAATGATTGCTTAGTTGTAAGGGCAGCTATTCATCGATCAAACTTCTACATTGTAAAAAAAAAAATCTTAACCTCACAATAATACTTTGCTTACAATCTGAAGGTAGTCTGCTTGATAGCATATTAAGTAGGTTATATGCTGATAACGACACAGCTACAAGGAAAAGGGGATCGGGATAAATGTTAAAGGACCAGTTTGTTAACGATCATTGCAGTCAGGGGCTTAATTTTAGCTTCTCTTCAATGGATCATGTACTTTACGCTTGTGTTGCACAGCACTTAAACAAGAGGACACTGTACTTAAGAAAGCAGGTCTAAAGATGAATCACAAGCTGTTACACTAAAGAATGGCGTGGTGTACTGGCGGGTCACAAGCAGCTCAGACCTTTCATTACTTTCATTACCAAAATGCCCTCTTTGTCTGCGCAGTGGGTGTTGAGGGAAAAAAGCAATCAAAAGAGACTTTAGCTGCTTCTCCCTATCTAACTTTTTTTTTTTTTTCAAGTCTGGTACATCTGCTTTCTCACTATCCTAAAACCTTGCGCGCACACACACACACAGCCACACACAATCACAAACTACACTGGACTTGAAAGACCTGTTTCAGGTGTTTGAACTCATCATTACCAACTCCAGCCTGAGGATCTGCTCAACCTGACAGCCTTGTTGATAGATTGTAATTGTATGGTCACAATTGATTGACTGCACCCCACTCAATGTGATATGCATTGGTTGGAGGTTACAGGTAAAGGGAAGGGTAATAATGACTTCCCTTCTTGTCCTTTGGCAAATGACCCTGTGCAAACTCTCATGGACATTTTACCATATTGAAGGAGGAACAGATACTTTTGCATTTCACTCTGGATATTCTGCTTACCAGGCAAAAGAAGGTTCTGGTTTCCCTTTTAATCAAATTTCAATTATTCCAATGGAGGAAAGGAAGCACACTCGTTTTGTGGCAGGCTCTCTCTGTGTTCTTTAAAACCAGTATTTTCCTCCAGCAGCTCCAGGTAATTAATCATCCATACATGTTTTAAAACATCAGCGACTCTCCCACTCTGTTCTCTTAGTCAGTACTTTGCCTCTGTTGTCCCAGTGTGTGAGTGATTACCACCAAACTAAATATATTACATATTCCAAAGTGTGGAAAATACACATATGGTGTGGTCTTTGAAACTGCATTTTATTTGAAGCATAAGCGGAAAAGAAAAAAGGAGGCTGAATGGAGTGTGACTTCCAATGTACAGGTGTAGCTAACGAAGCTGTAGAAAAGGAATGAGGAAATGTACACTAGCAGGTCACATTATTCACTTTTTTAATAAGCCAAGAGTGAGAGGAAAATACTTTCTATGCTGTGTATTAGTTATCAACTTTCTGGCCAGAAAATGTTGGCTGTATTCAAACAGTGTTGTTTTAGTATGCTGTGGTATTTTGGGTGGTAATGATATTTATCTGACTAACTTCAATAAACTATCTTAAATCATTGTCTTTAACAGAATCCAGTCTATTTCTGTTGTGCACAGGCCTGGCCTTCTGGTGGGCTCTACATGCTTTTCCACCCACTTCTGTATAGCAGGTCACTGAAATCTGCACATCCTTGGCAGGACTGAATACCAATCCCTCCCTATTACAACCCTATTACAAGCTTTTTCATACAACAAAACAAACTTCAGACTACAGTCTATCATGGGTTCTGCCAGTGTCCAGGACAACAGCAGAAAGGGAGTGCAGCCTTCAAGAAGACAATGACCTGAAGTTGGGAATTAAAGCACGTTTTATGTTTCCAGTGTTAGCTAGATAGCTGTACAGAAGAGGTGATGACAGCCATGTCTGATATACGAGTATCAAGATATAGGGATACTGACAATGAGGATTTAAAAGAATTAAAAATGAAGATTTACACTTACCAAACACTTTAACAGAGAAATCTTGCTTGGATGCCCACCCTAGGGTTCCTTTCCCTTCAGAACAGCCTTAAATCCTCGTGACACAAATTCAACAAGGTGCTAGAAACATTCCTCAGACATTTTAGTCTGTATTGTCATGATAGCAGCATCCAGTTACTGCAGATTTATAGCTGCAAATCCATGATGTGAATCTTCTATTCCACCACATCCCAAAGTACTCTATTAGATTGAAATCTGGTGACTGTGGGGGCCATTTAAGTACAGTGAACTCATTTTCATGTTAAAAAAATGGATTGAGATGATTTGAGCTTCATAACAGGGTGGGTTTTCCTGCTGGAAACAGCCATTAGGAAACAGGAATGGCACCCACTGTGGTCTGCTACCACTACATGTTGCGCTTTCAGAGACACTCTTGTGACCTTTGTTGTAACAACTTGTTTTTTCAGTTACTGTTACATTCTTATCAGCTTGATGCAGTCTGGCCATTCTTCTCTGACCTCTAGTATCAACAAGGCATTTTAATCCAGAGAACTGCTGTTCACTGGAAATTTTCTCTCTTTCAGACAACACTATGTAAACCTGAAAGATGGTTATGTGGGAAAATCCCAGTAGATCAGCAGTTTCTGAAATACTCTGACTAGCCCATCTGGCATCAATAACCATGCCAAGTTCAAAGTCACTTAAATCTCCTTTGTTCGTTCTGATACGCAGTTTTAACTTTAGCAGGTCGTCTTGACCATGTCTGTGTGCTTAAAATCCTTGAGTTGCTGCCATAGGATTAGATGATTAGGTATTTGTTTTCATGAGGAAAGATTACATAATATCACAAAGTAAATAATAGAGCACCAGTAACTATCTGCTTGACACCCTAACATACCAAAACTACATTGTAGGAGACTGTATGAACGTTATCATTTCCTTCATAGAGAAATATTGTGCTATTAGGGCATACAGCTCTTAAGAAATCTGAACAAATTATCAAAATCATACACTCCCTTTTATAGTAAAATGATATGCAATGTATTATTTTTAAGAACATAAGATGCCAGCAGAGGTTATTTGCGATGAAAATGCCACTGCAGTCAAATAGCAGTGATGAGAAAGCTAGTGGTGCTAAACTCCATGTTTTGGGGGGCTTTTCTGTTTTATAGTCCTGTGTGCAAAATGCGAGAGATATAACTATTATAGTCCAAAATGGCTTTCAAATACCTTCTCATCTTCGTAGCATCTGAATGAATATTGGCAGAAACACAGTCAACCGTCAACACAATCAGCACCCGTAACTTAAGTCACACAAAGTAAATATGCTTGTCCAGTATAACTATAACACTGTGCAAATCATTTTTACTGGACTGGCACTTGATGCCATGTTATATTCACCAGATAAAAGTATCCATTCCTATCAAATGTATGGTATGGCAGTATTTTGTACAAATACACATACATTTGTACACACACTATAAATACTCACCCTTTTTTCGCACTGCATGACAGTGGTCGTATAGGTCATTAAAAGTCATGGGATGAGACAGCGACATGAGAGCTTACATTAAAATTCCTCTGGGTTCACCAAAGTTATGCTCCTTTCATAGAAACACTTTCAACAGAAGATTGCATGACATGCACACCCGGGTGCAGAGGCATGACTTCCTCCCAGTGATACTCACATACTTTACACACAACGTTCTTTTGTCTAACAATACCACCATAATTCTTTTGTTTCATGGAGAAGGCTATGTGTAGAAGAGTGGATCTAAATCAAGCTTCTAAAAGCTGCATATGAGTCTGAGATGTTTCCTGGGTTATCTGACAAAGACAGAGGACATAACAAGAGACAGATCGGTTTCACCTCCATCTACTTCTCCTCTTCCTCCCCTAGCCAGGCCTTCCCGTCTCTGTGCCCTGCCATCCTGAGATACAGGACCTATACTCAGAGCACAACCGGATGATACCAGGTCAATCTTCCCTCTAGAAATAGAGGAGGGCCGGAAAAAGACTTTTGCTGACGTCACCTTATCAAGAAGAGGGGACACGGGGGAGGCAGTGAGTCAATTAGCAGCCTCTAAAAATACATTTGAAATATGGCTTCTGTTCTGCAACTTCCCTTGTTCTGTGTGTTTCTCGATTACTTCTGTTGACTTTTTCTCCTTTATGCACCCACTCCTCCATAATGTAATACACAAGGTATACACATTGTGGAACATATGTTAACTTTCTGACAAAGTCTAGTAGTACTGACATTGATCCTTGTTAAATAATATACTTAGATAGACATATTATATAGGTGGGGCCTGGTTGCACATTATTGTTTTAAGCCTCGGCCTCTTTCTCCGTTTTACAGGTCTCAGAGGACAGCGGGCATTGAGTACTAATTGGTTCCACAGCGAACTATAACACGGGCTCCACCAACGACTGTCCGCCTTCATCACTACAGGACCGTAACGAGTGTTTTGCAAACAACACAGTGGGGCTGAAAAGAGGCCAGGTGGGTAATTGATGTGGTTACTAAGTGGCTAATTTGCATTCTTTACGCATATCAAACTAAGCAGTTTGAGAGATATGGATAAATTGGACAAGGGTGGGGGAAAGTGCAGTCATAAATGACAGCAAGAACTAAAAATGTTTTCTAAAGTGCTTAGAAGATGGTGGAGAATACTCATTTATAAAGTGCTTATGGACTAGCTGAAATTAAGGTATAGGCAAAAAAGAATAATATTGGTAACAGTTATAATTGCATGCACACATAGTTAAACTATAGTCATCATTTCTGTTGAACTCTACGATGTAACTGAGCTCAACGGTTCATTAAAGGCTGCAAACACAAAAATGTAATTGTTTTAGGTTTTAAGGTACAACACAAAAATCTGAGGTACACTGTAAGGGGATGATCTCTGAGTGTAGGTAATGACGTCATTTTTATTTTACACCCGTCCTTTATTATGCCAACATGAATACGAAACTGTGTACTCAACTGCAGCGAATGTTCATTGAATGGAAATCTTCAGGTCTATATCCTCCAGGTTTAGACTCGGGAGCCAAAGTCATGAAGTTAATGAGCACTTGGTGAAAAAATGCTTTATAGCAAACAAAAAAAAGTAAATAAATAAAACATATGCACCCAAATTATTCACTGCTGCTACTACTGGTAATGTCACCTTAGTCCATGTTCTCCACAGTTCAAAGTGCATTTCTGTTTTTGGAGTCCAGGTTTGTTGGTGGTGCTGTTGCTATAACTGCTACATAGGAATTCACTGATATGGATCCTGGATTCACTTCACACAGCAAGGAAAATTTCACTCATTATCACTGTATAATAAATTTTTTTTAGTGCTAGTGATTATATTTATCTTATTCCTCAAAAATGTAGAAATGTATAAAATCTCAGGTATGTACCAGATAGGAAACAACATAAAATAAAAGCGGCTTAAAATATTATAACATTGTATAACAATGGAAAGTGCTTCCATAACAAACTTTTACTGCACTGCCGTTCTCATCAACAAGTAGGGGCAGAGCTGCAGTAATTGCCATCTTCCCCGTGTAGGTTTTCCTGTGCGTCGCAGGCATTCTTCCTCTTCCTCAGCATGTAAGGATAGACTACTACACTTGCATGCTGACAAGTGTGCTTGTCATTTTAGCAAGGGAATCTAAAAGAATTACATAAATAATAGTTACCACACTGCTTTCTTTGCAAACATTTGAGGTTTAAATAGTAATTACCTTCTACTTTTCACCTAACTCTGCTTGAATTCTTTAGGAAATGTTTTTTGTTACTTTTTTACTTTGTCTCAGTGCTGTGTTTCCCTACTCTCACTGATTGAACATTGCCTGTAAAATCTGTAACAGCACATAAGGGTTTAATTTGAGACAGAGAAGTTACCACTGGAGTGTTTACAGTTTATGTCCTGCCAAAAAGCAAAATAAGCGAAAAATATATTTCCTACATTTCAACACATCGCTGACAGAGCAAAAATTAACTAACCATTTTTATATAACATTCAAAAATCATGAAGCAAAATTAGGAGCTTGACTAAGATATCACTAAGAGCAATTTTCCTACAGGTAAGCACACATGGGACCTGCACTGTTATCACAAGATCTGACTGAGGAATGATGAGCTGTTCCACAGTGACAACAGTGAGGGAAGGGATAATAACTGGCTACATTATTTGGGTTAGTGATCGCATAAATAGATAAGATGGCAGCATCACTGAATCTCTTTTTTAAAAACACTTACCGCTGCTGTTGCACATTATATTTATACTAATTGCCTAAAAATATAGGGTATTGGGTGCTGTGGGAGTATCCTATAAACCTATTTTACAGATGCAATTACAATTATCTCACTCAGCTCACGGTGTAAACTGTGAGCAAGAATAATTCTCTTAGGACTCCTGTCGCTTCTCCTCTGACAGGTGATAGGGGACCAAATTAATCAACTTTTTAATAAACACTCTAGCAGATCAACAGGCATTTGGGTGCAGTGAATTTTGTTTTAGACATAAATAAACATCCCAGTTCCATCAGAGATAACTAAGATGATCCTCTCTTTTCCCTGAAACAATGGGATGGTGTAATTTGTGGTTCACACCACATGACACCCAGGCTGGATCACATCTTTATATTCTTCCTTCTCAACCCACCCCCAGCGATGGCTTTGAACTGTCGTGCTAATGCTTGCTGCCCTGGTCTCAGAACAGCCTAGAGCTGCACCTTTGAGGAAACAAAAGAAAAAAATACTTATGAAGTGAAGCAAGCTGAACGTGTAAATACTATATTTTATGTGTGAACTCTACAAATCTTGCAAACTAGACTGTTGCTTACAGGAAACAGGGACAGCAATCAGGGGACCGAAAGTGAGAGGAAAAGGATATCTTCTATACACAACATTACCAGCAATAAAAGTCCTTTCATAATCCACAAGTATAATATTTATACTTATGGTGCACCTCTGGTTCAGCCAGTGTAACTTCTCTTTAACTGCTGAATCAAAATCAAGAAGGGACTAAACTTTACAATATAGCAGCAGAAGAGAAACTGATTCTGGTTGGGTATTTATGATCTAATACTGAACAACATGATTTTGTAAGCCAGCAATAATAAGTACCCGAGCAAAAAAAAAAAAAAAAAAAGTAAAGTAAAAGAAGGAGGAGAAATAACCTCAAATTGGATCTATGGGAAAGGAAAGAGAATTAGCAGCGTCCTGCTGTCAGTTCTTCTTTCAATATAAAGAATCACTCGGGCCACCTGTGCCAGATGCTGGCTAGCATCATTAGGCATGTGGCTAAAGGAGAGTTACTTACCCAAAGAGGAGAGCTGTGTACCACTACCACCTTCCCAGGGATAAGAATCTCCCTGGGACTCTTAAGCTAACAGGAGCGCACTGAGCCTCTCTTAAACAGATGAAGCTAAGAAAAAAAACTAAAACAAACCAAGGCTATTTATCAGTGTGGCAGCCACTTGACTTGTCACTCTTCCCCCTGCCTCCTCTCCATTCAACCACTTATTCATGGCAGCACTATCAGCCCACACAAAGCAAATCAAATGCATGAATCAAGACAAGCTGTATGGATGAAGTAGCCAAATATTACTTCTCCAGCTGTCAAAGAGGACAAATTAATATAGAGAGTTGGGCACCACTTTGAAGGGTGCCGTTTGACTTTCATCGCACTTTGGATCATGTTGAACGGCACAAACTTTAAAAGCCGTGCCTGGTTGTTGATTTTTGTGAACAGTATTCCCATTGAAAGCCTGACCAGACGACCACATCATTATCCAAATCCCTGTTGCTTTCCTAGGAAAGTCCCTGGGTTTTAGTCAAGATCAAAACAGACCATCAAAAACTATACATAAATAAAAGTTACAGCCTAAAAACATTTCAGATTTGGGTCAGCGTTAACCAGTGGTGGTTCCCCTGCCACTTCATGTCCATCTCCACGTCTTCCCTTTGCCATAGGTGATTTCCATGCTCAATTTGTCACGTGAGCAGGCAAGAGCTAAATAGTTGTCACAACTGAAAGAGTGATTCCTGCTGCTACTGTGTATTCCTGACACTGCTACCCTGCAGCAGGTTTACACTTACACACACACACACACACACACAAAGTGGGAGACAGATTATGTTCACCAGACTTACACTCTCCAGGGGGCTATCTGTCTGTGTTACAGTAGTGTTAGTCACACGGATAAAGCTACTTTGCTCCGCTGTATTCTGCAGTGTGTGGATCCTTTACCAAAGTGGTTTTAAAATACCAGTAATTATGCATGATATGTTAAAGTAACTGAATGATCGTGGTGTGTGCAAGTAATTGCCTCCCTTCTTTACTATTACTGCTATATCGCACTGAAAGGAGAATTCAGGGAAAAGTTAAGAACTAGCATAATGGGACATTTTGAAACAGATAAAATTGTCTCATTATGATGCATTACACAGACTCCTCAGAGCTGCAGCCTCAGAGGTTTGGTAATTTTGGACCCTCACATGTATTGTTTAATAAGCATTGTTATCATTACCACTCTTTCTCCTCCGCTCCACTGCACTAAAGTGCTGAAGCAGGTGAATTACACCATGAAACTTCATGATTTCATGATACTCAAGTGAATCTGTCCATTACACCAGAAGGCCCGGTCCAAATCAATAAAAAAGTGCCTTAAAAGTATGACTATTTTAGGATTTTTTCATCTTATTCTGTAAACTGATAGATCTTTCTTTTGCACAGTCATGATAAGAAACTATGAGTGGTAAGCAAGCCATTCGTTGCAATAGCCATGTCTAATGGGTTATAGTAATGCAAGGTTGAATGGCTCTGTCTGCTGGGGAGAGACCGCTTTCTCAGCACCCCCTCAGGCCATCGCCTCAGGTCTGTTTCAGAGAGTAATCTTAAGTGTTTCATAATTTCCACTCAAATGCTTGTTGTGATCACTAAGCTATATTACTATGTCTTTTTGCAGTTAGCTGGCTGTTTGACAATCCAGAAAATCAGTTTTATTCATTATTTAAATGATTCATGTTTATATCGTAAAAAGATTGTACAGTCTTACTGCTTCTGTGGAACAAAACAATATACCAGACATAATGTAGGCATACAAGAGTGAGGGTAAGAGACAGAAAATCTCCCTCGCTGTAAAGCATTGTTGAATCCACAGTGTACTTCAAACCCCAACAGTTTAGATAAACATAAGAAATGGCTCCTTTATTTCATTTTATTTTATTCCTTTATTCCTGTACGCTGGTCTCTGAGGAGTGCTGGCATCGATTGCTGATTTAATGAAAGCGTCTGTTCCTCTTCCCCCATTCCTCACTCCTCCTCCAGGTCACTCTGCTTAAAATGCCTCCGTTAATCAGATTTCTGTTAAAAGCCGTAAATAGAATCAGAGCTCTGGTGCCAAGACTGACTCTGCTTTACGCTGGTCTTTGCCCTCCCTCTCTCGTTCTACGATTTCCCAACTAGTGAATCTGGTTCATTTCCATTCTCAAGTGCAACAGAGAGCCCCTCATATTCACAGGTAAGGATGGGTTTTAAAACGCAAAGCAATAAGAAAGAAATAACACAGTAGGAAATTACCCCACTGCAATACAGCAAAAAATTGCCAACAATAATAAAATCTAATGTTCTTTATGTATTTTTATTCCTATATGAATCCTGAGATTTTCTCTTCCTCTGCGACCTTCACATCCTCTTCATATAATTCTAGTAATCAGATTTAGAAAACTAGGACAAGTGGTGGAAAGCTTTATGCCATTTTACAAATTTGATGAACATAAATGGGCGATAAACATTTATATTGTATTTTTGATAAACAAATTTTAGCAGTTAGAATAGTACAAAAAATTACATACTGCAAAAACCTGAATAGCTTTTGTATTGGTTTATCTGAATTCAATAAACCTTTGATTGGATAAATATTCAGACTAGGCTATAGGGATGTGTGTTACCTAAGATGTAGAACATAAATTAAAGACTGAGACCACAAATTCAACAACCAGCTGATCCAAACAGAGACAGAGAGCATTTTTTGTGGCATGCATTCATTTTCGCTGATATATAGAAATGATCACAAAAAAAGTCCTCATAGTTTATGACAGGTCTTCCTTGACTCAAAAATGTACAGTATATAACTTCCTTTTACCAGACAGTTTGTAGTGAGCCTAAAGAAAGCAGTGGCTTCATGTGAAGTCAAAGCACAAACTGAGCAAACTAAAGGAAAATATTGTTCCAGTTACACCACTGTAGAGTCCTAAAGTGAACATCAGTGTTGATTCTTAAAATATTTACTTATGAAAGGCCATATAAGAGGGAGTCAGAGTGCCTCATTAATCTGCCTTGCAGATATTTAAAGGGTAAATCTCCTGGTGATCACATAGAACACAAAAAGTGTGAAAACTGCTGTGGCATTCAATGAACATCCTGCACTTTTTGTTTAAACATGCTCAAATGACCATGACTGTTTATCACACTCAGGATTTTAAAAAATAATGCTACTTTATTCCTTACTGTGGTCACAAGTAAGAAAATGATCAGAAAGCAGAATTGAGATCTGCTTTCTAGTTCTAGTTCTAGTTCTGGTCACATCGCCTTCATAGAGCTGAAAATTATATTCTCTGTCAATCACAAAATGTAATTTTTCAAATTTAGCTGCATAATTCCCAAAGAGCTATCAAACATATCTGAAAGAAATCCTGGAAAGACCTGACGACGATCTTGACAGATGCATGTGACCCATCAGTCAATCCATCTCTTGTTCAATTAAGCCTCAGAAATGCTCAGTGGAAGGATGGCTGTCAAAAGTCAAGTGGCAACAAAAATAAAATTAAAAAAAATCAGTGGCAACTGGTCTTACACAGTGATCAAACCAATTTTGAAATTTTGGGGTCAAATTGTTGTCAGTATGTACAGAGGTGGTCGGTAAAGAGGTATAACAATGAGTATCTACATGTTGCCTCTATCAATCAACACTGGAATACTGGAAAGCATCTGAATGCTAGCGGCTTAATTTTTCAGCATGAGAATGATTAAACACACTGGCAATGCACCAAAAGTATACACGAATACGAAAAAACAACAACAAAAAAACCCTAGACTGTCCTCTCCACAGCCTGGAACTCAACATTACTGAAGTAGACTACCATTTTGACAGAGAACTGAACAAAAGGCACCCAACAACCAAAAATCGCTTTGAATGTCAATGTCTTTTTGTCTTTTATTTATTTGTTTGCAGATCTTTCAACAAACTTCTGTACTTATTTCCCATTTTCCTAACAAATATAAAGAAATGAGGGGTAGCATAAGACTTTTGCATAGTATGTATGTATAAAGCAGCACAACATGAGATTAAAGGAGCATTTTCTTTAGTTTTATCTCTCTTGTTTTAGCCATTGTAGCAGACTAAACCTTTATAACATTAACAAACAAAATTTTTGGTATGTGCAGCCATCAACCTGCTTTTGACAGTTTACCAGTTGTCAAAACTTTGAGAACCCCTGCTCTATAGGAACTGGTGTGGACAACATTTCCTACTAAATTAGAAATTTTGATGCTTGTATGTGGGTGCGCAACTACTATTGAGTGGTAGTGTCAGTGAAGACCTACTGTAGATAAGAATGGCAAGAAAGCTCTGTGTGGTGCAGGAAGTGAGACGTCCACGATGGTGCTTTAACGTTGGGTCTCTACAGCATTACATTCACAAGACATACATGATGCGAATCTCCATCGGAGCCTGTGTATAACTCTTAACTCTAGCTCAACACAACAAAAAGGAAAGAGGCACCACTTTGTGGTGGCATGTTTGTAATTGCACTTTGCAAGTACATGTTTATATTGTTTCATTCTCAAGGAAAACTTAAACTAATATATCAGAAATCTTACAAAAAAGAACATTGTCTTGCAAAACTAATGACTAAGCCATCTACTCCTAAATACTTTTTAAATGCTATAAATGACTCATAGCATGCATAATTAACTACCTGTGACAAAATAAGTTTATGTAAGAGCCAATTGTTTTGCAATGGGTGTGTTCAAAAATTAAATGTGAAGAGATAAGGCTTCATCTCTAATGTCAATCAAAAATATTTTGTTTCAGTTTAAGAGTAGGTCTTTTAGGGGGTGTACTTCCTTAACTTTCATCCATCTCTTCTCTACATTAATGCTGGCACTGGGAATAGAAATACTAAAACTTTTTTCCTCAAGTAAAATTAAATATAACATATCATAAATATAGTATCAAAAAAAATCCTGATCATTTTTTCCTACTTAAAAGTGAATAATGAAAGAGTTCCTAAATGATACTAACAATCCCATTCCTACACTAACCAGACATTACTTATGCCTGTGGATGTTTAAGGACTAGAAACATGTTAGTCAATACCAATATCACAGAAAATGAAAGCACACACTTTTAGATGACACAAAGCACATGGTGGTCTGTGTAATGCACATTACCTATTTTAAAAAAATCCAACTTTAAAAAGATGGAAAGCCACATCTATAAAAGAGCCCCAGTTCATAAATAGATCCTGAATTAAAAAAAAACATTATACGGTGTTATTCTCACAATCATTTACAATTAAACAAGTTTAAGACATACAAATGGGCAAAGCACAATTTGAGACAGCTGGTTTTGCATTTCATAATCATTCACAATTAATCATAATCTAAAACATCTTCCTGTCAGTTGACTTACAAATGATTTGTGGACATTTATCTTTCTCTTATGATGTTTCTTAAACAAGACCAGTTTGTGCATAGGCATGGCATAGGCATGTATATGTAAATAAGAATCCTTTTTATGTCCGTCTCTCAGCAAGTTTCATGTGATGAATAAAACACTGTGTGCATTATACATTTAATATAGTTCAAATATGCAGTTAAAAAACATGAACACACACTCACTCAGCTTACAAATGGCGATTAGTTATTGTATATGCTAAAGCATCCTCTAAGAGACTTTACTGTTCTTACTTAGACTGCATGAGGGCTAATTATCACATTGTTCCTGATGAATAACCAGTCAAAATGATTATACCCTCTACAAAAACTCTTAATTAGCAAAATCTCTTTCTCAATCAAGTATCTAAATTACATTTGTACAGTTCAGTGATTACTGACCAAAAGGAGGATTTTTGAGCTGTAAAGAATACGCTGGGCCCATAAATGGTCTCACTGAATGGGTGACCACTCACCGAATGAATCATGTCCTAATAATTAAATTGTATGGCATACCCAGAGTGTTAACTTTAGTGGATGCACATTGAGCGCTTCTGACTTCTCAAAAGGCTTTTAAAGAAATTAAGTGATGGGCTTCGACAATAATTCCTCTTTTCTGGGTCATTGATTGTTCTCTTTTTTTGGCTCTTCCAGACACATTTTGCTCTTCTACTTAAGATTTGTATTCAGGGATCCTTGTTCTTATGTCTATAACCCCAGTCAAGAGCCTGAGCTTTCTGAGCTGTTAATTTTAAAACGTGGTAATTAAAATATTTATCTTGTAGATGAATTTCATGGATTTCTTACTTTTTTCTGGAGCTACCTATTTACTCAAGCACAATAATGATTGAAAAAGACAATGAAGAATCAAGATACCCATTTCTATACATACTGCTATTTGGCAGCAAGGAGCCACACAAACTACAAAAAGAGCAGGAGCACACATTCTATAGATGAGGTGTAGGAAGTCTTCACCAAATATTTATATCTATGCAATGTACACGGACATATCATTAGTTAAGAGCAGACACAAATTAAACAGGCTTGTCAGTAAGAACAATTTTGTATTGTACAAGGATAAAACATTAGTAGCAATATTATTACGACATTATCTAACATCAAAGACAATTTAATTAAATGAGCTTATAAATTACAAGAATTTTATGTCTGAATCTAAGAGGATGATAACATTTACCATAAATTGTAGTCTGAATATATGAATATGCCTATCAATCAAATTCTGCTCATTTTCACTCTTAATTTGAATGATATATCTCTGCCAAGCACCCTGCTAATAGCAATGTTTAACCTTTAAACTAAAAGGCTCATCTAGAAAGCTTGAAAAAAACTGCCACTAGAATGTAAAGACCTTAATAAACTTTCATAGATAATAAGAGCATTTGTTTAATACACCAAGGCTGTGAAAAACCAGCAACTTGTGTCAGATTACAGCCAGCAGTTTATCTTTCTTTTCCTTTTTTCTGACCTCACTGAACTAACAACTTGCTGCAATCTGTTAGCATTCAGCTATTAATCAAGTGGTTACTGAACAGCCTGCAGGACTGTTCTGATATAGTGGCCACAACAGCATACTCTCTGTTTTCAAGCACCTGCATATCATTTGTTTCTGTTTTTCTAAGCCGTATCAGCAACATGTCTGCATGTCATAATATTAAGCCAATAATCAAAGTCAATTAGCATCCTACTTTCCTCCCTTTAAGCACCTAATTCTTCACTATGCTATGCCTTTGAAATATAAAAAAAGGGGGGAAAAATGATGCTTCCTTTCTATGATATTTTTTAGCTATCAGGTTTTCCTGATATCAAGCTTCTTGCTGATCAATAAACAGAACTGTAGGCTACTGCCATTTATCACCTCCAAATCTTCACTCCTGACGAGTGATAGATCTCCCATACAGTTGCTATCTAAAATTACTCATAAAGACTGATTAGGGCCAAATCAGAGTCTTCCTTTCCTGAATCTTCAACATATCATCAAAAAATAGCTTTCTGGAGTCAAGTAGCCATATGATAGACGAGCATTTCCAAGCGCAAGGCCAGGGTATTGTGTGCCATGAAGCTTATTTTATAGGGTCCATGATAGATGTTGTTTAGAGCGATTTAAGCGGCCCTTATGCTGGTGTCAGCATCTGACCCCTCCGCAGTGATAAAGCTATCAGAAGGAGAGAAGTGGAAGCAGAAGTGAAATACGGAGGGAGGGACACATGTGCCAGATAAACTCCTGCATACTGGGCACACACCCAGCTCTGGAAGGGGAATGCCTTTATTCTTATCTGCATAAAAGTTGAAGGCACAGGAGTGGCTTAAGTGAAAGTGCACATTAAGTCCTCTAATAATCTAACTTCCAAAACTATTTAAATCAGGATTTTTTTTCCAAAAAGTACAATGTTAGTCCTTGTTCCAAGAGTGACACCCAAGCCTAACATAATATTGCAACTGCAAATCAAAACAACAAAACATGTCAAGAGCACAGCCTGATTATTTCATATTGAACACAGGCTGAAAATAAATGATGAAAACGTCATCAGATGCAATGATGACTGCATAAAAATGTAAATACAAATAGAGGTGTACAGGCTTAGATACCAACAAGCTGTCAAAAGAAAGCACCCAAGAATATCAGCTGTAGTTGTGGCTACTATGTTTGCAAGGCACAACACATGTTAACTGGTACTTAACTGTATAATCTTGAAAACAAACAAGAAAATCTGTTCAGTCAGTTCACTTAAATCACACATCCTGAGGGTGCACAACATACTGATTATTTCTATTTATTTAAGGTGCAACAAACACCATAAAGTTACACAATGGGCTCAACTTTTCAAGTCAATTTTTTTCCTCAACTGGTATTTGTTTTTACATTTTTAGCAAATTGGCATCATTAAAATGATTGTGAATTAGCCATTACGAGTTCCTGTTGCACTGCATTCACGGTCAATTATCACAGGAGTAAAGAAAACACAGAATTTCAGGAAAAGAAGTTTTAGATGAGTTTTGTTTTTCCAACTTAGATTATATATTCAAAATATATATTTATAATCTAAACGACACTGAATCAAGAGCAGACCTGACATAAACATTGTATTTTTACTATTTTAACTATGCAATTTTCAAGCTCATGTGTTAAAAAGCAGCCCTGAAATACTGTGTGTGCATCAGTATCCTATAACCCACAGGTGGTACACAGACAACCTATTGTAGCTAATAATCTTTAATCAGACCCCCATCTGTGGTTCATTAGCACCAGCTAAACATCTTCATCCGTACTTGAAAACATTTTGCATTACTGATAAACTTAATGATTTCCTCCCTCAAACTACAGGTCATGCTGTCCGATCGCATCAAAAGTATGAAACAGTATACTTATACCATCAAGTGAACTCAACTTCATTTAAGTACAACTCCCATAGTTAAAAATTAATTATGATTCTTTTATTTTTTTTAAAAAACATGTCTAAATTTAAAATTTATTGTAGCCAGTTTTGAATGAGTAGATGACAGAGAGCAGGTTCTGCTGCAGGTTAGGAAAAGCACAAGCAAAAGTATTCTTCATCATAGAGGTTACTCTGTTAGGAGGTATTACAAAACCAATGGGACATAAACCCACCTCCCCTCTCGCCTCCAACCTTTATAATACAGACGCTGCCCCAAATGAGTACTTGGGGTTGTCATGTGAAATTGAGACCTATTGGTTGTAATCACAAAATGCGACAGGCCTGTCCCCTCTGAGAGCAGGTCACCTCTACTCCCCCGCCCTGCTCCTGTTCTGGTCTGTTCAGCCTGCATGAGCCCCATGTTTTATTCCCCATTTCTGTCTCCTAACGTTGGCCTTGTCATTTTTCACCCTGCTGACTGATTACTGGTTACACTGTTTAGCCAATCTCCACTTATAGCTCCTTGTCTTCTATGGCTTTATGACATTATTACAAATCTTTATCACCACCATCAATACTCTTAGCCGCATAGTGAGGTGTGTTTAGAACAGACACAAACACTATGAGCCCAGCCAACACATACTATATTATAACAAACTACATAGAAGTTGTGGTTGGAAAGCAACCTGAAACAGAAGTTAGTTAATGTTTTATACATTTTGCATTATTACTGTTCATTTGCATATCAGGTAGAAGCTTACCTAAACCTTTTTTTCAATCGTTTTCTTGCACAGGCTGCACAGGTTAGACCAATATAGCAAAAATTTTGTTGTTTGACTAAACAACCTTTTGCACAATTTATGACATTACTCACAAAATATTAAATCGGTTAGAAGTTAATGGAAAAATGGCAGCAGTTCCTGTTCGACTGGGTTTATCACTTTAATCGTGAAGTTGTTCTGTATCATGTTTAAAATATTGTATTTTATGTTGTAAGAACATTATGTTTGTCATTGCTGTACGAATATCGCTTTCTTCCTGTTTTTTAAAAAGCTATTTTTGATCTTCCACAGCTCATTTCCTCGTCTGCTGTTCATCTACGTAGACTCATCACACTAGAGCTCTCATGTAAATCAAAATCAACATGCTACAACTAAATTTATACCCAGACATGAAACACTTTCCAGAGCACAAGATGAAGCTTGAGCAAAATATGTTAAAAAAAAAACTGTAATATCATCCTAAACACACACACTCCAAGGAAGCGACAGCAAATTTCGCCATTCTAAAAGATACTCTTTATCAAACATTGTTTCTGTTGCCATCATCAACACTACAAACAAATGCAGCCTAGATTATCACTCTAAGGTAAGCCTTTAACTTTTTAAGCTTTTAAAATATATGCATGTAAACAAGTGTATGATTCAACAAGAATATATTAAATTTGATTCCTGACCAAAGGCACTATAATTTAAAAATTTACAAATTTCAGTTTAGGTAACATTATTTCTTACAAACACCAATAACAGATATGACTTTATTGAAATGCATTTTATAATTACAATATTTTTTCTCCTTTGAGGAAAATAAAACATTCCATTAAGGGTGGAACATTTGTTGTTAAAAATGTCCACGGTAAGTATTTCTCAAAAGCCATGGAAAATGTTAAAACTATAAAAGAAAAAATAATTATTACTTATCATTTTATTCAAAGTACTAAGTGTTTTTATTCTGTGTGAGTTTGTATGCTTGCATTAGAGTGGGTTATCTAAGCGTAGTCACACTTGGCTACTCCTGGGTGGATGTGAGAAAGTGTCACTGCCTATGTTTGAGTAAAAAAAAAGGGCGTGAACACAAAAAGTGACTTGATATAAACAGGAAATGTTAATATAACAAGTTTACGCTTGCTTTCATCAGAAGAGCACTGCACTGACAGGAAGTACAACTAACATCACATTAATTGTAGCTGAATAATTAATCCTTAACAATCAGAGTAGAATGGTGACTAACTGCAAATCGTGGAAATTTTCCTTAGTAGGCAATTATAATATTATGGATTCTTTTTAGGCCACATTTAAGGAGACCCATTAGCAATTAATACCAGCTACAACATGATTTAGAATATTCCCACACAGCATATGTCTAGTAATTGTTTATAGGTTCAGTTTATAGACGAAAGCTGAGTGCACATTATGAAAGCAATATAGATATTTATATTATATTTATACTATATATATATATACACACACATATATACACACACACACACACACACACACAGTTAAGTGAAGCTCATTGAACACTAGTAATGGATTTTGCAGCACTTGGCTGCCCTCTGTTGGACACAACCTTTAAATGTGCACTTCATCTTCCAAGGACTCAACTAATTACAGTGAAATCTGGTGGTTTGTGCATGAAACCAACTACACAGGTCTAAGATGGGACAAGAATTAAGTATAATGCATTCTATGCATTACTTTGCACCTTTATTTGTACTTAAGGGTTAAGTTTCTATAAGTAGTGACTTACCTAAAGCTTTACAACAATGTAAAAAGAATTCTTATACCAGTTATCAGGACATAATAAAAATAATCTAGTCGTTAGCAGGTCTTAAAATTGGGCAAATACAACCTCCGCCAAACATGATATTATGATACTGTGTCATATTTATTTAACAAAAATTACAACAAAAAGCAAAAGTTGTGTACCGGGTACTGCTAATCAAATGCCCTTGATTAACTGATCAGCAGCAGTTGTAACCATCTCAATCAAAGCAGAGGTTTTGGCACTTGTGCTCTGGAGCTTTGAGGTGTGGATTAACACAACGCCATCGAGGAAAGATATCGGCAATGTACGGTGTTCATTTTTTTTGCCATTTACAAACAATATAAAATGCATCATTTTATAGTGAGAAAAATTATTTGCAAGCAGAAAATGTTTTAAGACAGTACCCAAGCTTCACAGGAGTGGATATTCCAGCAAATTCATTCCAGAGTCAGACTACGCAATGCTGAGAAACTGCAAAAAGCACAAGAACTACATGTCACACTCTACACGCCTTTGTTAACATGTTAAATGTTCAATAGTTCAGTTAAAAAAAGACTGAACATTTTGAGCTGTTTTGCAGCCACAGGAGCTGGGCACCTTGCAGTCTGTGCCCAGTCTCTTTTTAGCAAAGTATTGTAGAGTCAAATGTGCAGTCATCTGTCTGACAGCGAAAGCGTGGCCCAAACTGACTCATGCTACAAGACAATGACGCACAGGGAAACCAGCAAATCTATCAAATCAAGGTGTTACACTGGCCCATTCAAACTCCAAAGTTCAAGCAGACTGAAATGTGTGCAAGACCTTAAGAGAGCAATGTATAAAAGAGTGGGCAAGATTTCTTCCACTGCTATGTAAGACACCAATAAAGTCAGACAGAAGTTATTGCTGCTAAAGGTGTTCCTGCAGGTCACATGGAGTGTCTTTCTTACACTGCTTCAGCATTATAGCTTATTTTTTTGTTAAATAAGGACATGGTTTAATATTTGTTGTTATACATATGAGGTTATATTTACCACATTTTAAGACCTGGTAAGGACTAGATGATTTTGATATGTGTACTTACTTTTACCATGACTTTACACATGATGGCCAGAATGAACCAAAATTTCCAAATTTTCCAAACAAATAAATTTAGTTTACAGAAAAGCTCAAAACTGAACATAAAGTAATTTAAAAGTGTCAGAACCAAGTTTATGTATACAGTTTGAAAATAATGTATTTTCAAGATTACTCTAAAGGCATTCTTGTCTCATTTATAAATGAGAAAAAATAGACACATTTTAAGATTAAATATGGATATCAGCCTCAAGCCTTTGTAAAGGTTAAATATGACCTGTAAGACTAATTAGGTCTCCCGTTTTCTCTAGATGACTTTTTCCACTCTCAAAAACCTGACAAGGGCCACGTAAGGACCAAAAGTGTAATGTAGTTTGTAACTTCTGACATCTCTGTTGGTTGTTAATGGTTTATCTTACACTAACCCCAGATGGTGCAACCTACTAAAGGAATTCATTATGACTCAGGGTGATGTTTCTTTATGAGTCACCATTTTACATAAGAGATAGCCTTCGTTCATAAGTGACAAGAACAACTCCCCTTTTTCTTCAGCACTAAAAGAACTTCTCTAGAAACAAAGATTTAAAATTTTAGTTGACCCACTTAGCGCAGTACTTTTCCAATGTTATGCAACTGATAGACTAGTGCATTCAATTTATAGTAAGACAATGGTGCCATCTAGTGAGCAACAACAAAACTTCTTATTTTCCTGCTATAGAATAGTTTCATTATATTAAGAACAGCAGTTTGTCTGTGAATGAAAAGCCATATTTGTTGCTTTTCTTTCTCATCTTATTTATGTGTTACTGCCCTAGACTGTATTTTATCATCTCGAAAACTAAAAAGCCCCAAATTTAAAAATAGAGTATTTTATATAAAGTTGATAGTACGGAGAATACAGCTGATCCATATATTAATCTTATCTGTGATGCATCTGCATTATAAGATATTTGTCTGTCTGTATTACATATTTGTAGTAGATATTTGACTACTTAGCTATTCATTCCCTGGGATTTCAATTTTCGAATTTGATCATTTTATTACATTTTTTATGCTAAACTACAAAAGCTGTGTCTTTAAATGGTCTGTATTTATATAGCGCTTTAATAGTCCCTAAGGACCCCAAAGCGCTTTACATATCCAGTCATCCACCCATTCACACACTGGTGATGGCAAGCTACATTGTAGCCACAGCCACCCTGGGGCGCACTGACAGAGGCGAGGCTGCCGGACACTGGCGCCACCGGGCCCTCTGACCACCACCAGTAGGCAACGGGTGAAGTGTCTTGCCCAAGGACACAACGACCGAGGTGAGCCAACCCTATCTCTTAGTTATGCTGCTATGCTCATGCTATGCTGCACTGAGCATTTACTCTCTATTTAAACGCTTTTTACTCTCCATGTCAGTTACGGCTATTTCCTTTAAGATAATTACTCTCTAAGCTACTAATTTGTAGACATAGCTTTAATTTATTTAAAAAAAAGAAAAACAACATGTCCATTTGAAAAATATTTCCTTTTTTGTTTTCATGTCACGGATGGAGTGGCTACGTCTTCTGAATATTAAAGAATAAATAAAGAAGGAAATGATAAGATCATTAATGCAGACAATGTGTGCTAGTTAAAAACTAAAAAAAGGACACACATGTATCACTTATTTACTTGTTAATCCAGTTCTGTTTCTGTTACTTTGATTTTTATACTTATTCTTATTTTTTACTGCCCCTCATTGTGATTTATGTTTTGTTACCTGAGGCTGGCATAATACAGTTTTGTTACAGTTACATCTATTAAAGATGCCATCACTCAAGTAAATAAAAATTAAGCAAACACAACAAAAAATCTGACATAAAAACATTTCCGTTGAAAAATGTAAAAAAAAAAAAAAAAAAAATAGACACTAGGGAAAAAAGAGACCCGACTGAATAATACTGTCCACTCATAAAACCAACCACAATTTAAAAAAATAAATAAATATACAGTTAACTGTGTCAACCTCTTTGATAAGGAGTGGTGCATTTGATCACTGACCTGGGATCCCTACAGAAAGTGACTGTATTTTGCCATTTCTATTCTGAGCTTCTGAATAGTGCCTAGCAAAAACCCTCCACATTACTATAAGAAAATGAAACTAAGATTTTAACCATCAGGAACAAAAATTATTAACGCTCCTTCCTCCGTCTGTCAGGTGTTCCTCAGCCCATGGTGTCGTGGCACAGGAAGGACGGGCCGTTGGACGCCGGCAGCACGGTGGCACAGTGGTTAGCACTGTTGCCGCACAGCAAGAAGGTCCTGAGTTCAATTCCACCATCAGGCCGGGGTCTTTCTGTGTGGAGTTTGCATGTTCTCCCCGTGTTTGTGTGGGTTCCCTCCGGGTACTCCGGCTTCCTCCCACCGTCCAAAGACATGCAGTTTGAGGGGATAGGTTAATTGGATAATCCAAATTGTCACTAGGTGTGAATGTGAGCGTGAATGGTTGTCTGTCCCTGTGTGTTGGCCCTGCGACAGACTGGCGACCTGTCCAGGGTGTACCCTGCCTCTCGCCCTATGACAGCTGGGATAGGCTCCAGCGCCCCCCGCGACCCTGGAAAGGATAAGCGGAAGCGAATGGATGGATGGAACAAAAGTAAAACCTTTTAAAATAATAAAAACAAGACTGAAATAGCAAACGCATTCTGAAAACTAGCTGACACTAAAGCAAACTAGATTTGAAATTAAAACAAAAAAAGCCCTTTTTAACTATTTAGCTGATATTATGTTATGTCCACTAACTAAGGTGAGCTAAACATGCTGTATGAGAAACATGCTTCAGTGCTCTTCCACTGGTATTTATATACACATTATTCTCAATTCACTCTGTAAATGGGAAATGGCCAAAATAAACTACCCCATTACCTCCAAAATGTGCAGTAATGCAGTATAGTGTGTAGTTTAAATTAGCCATCCCTTATGTAAAGGTCATTTTGACTGCTCCCTGTATCCCAGTATCGCGATAGCAGATAGTCTACTGAAAATTGCATGTTGATCTATGTTGCAGACATCCCTAACACACAGCTCACATTTACAACAGGAAAGTGTTAATCAACATTATTTGTCAAACCAAGGAGAGAATAGTGAAAATAAGTCATGCGACTGAATGCATAAACATGGTTCCTCCCATTTTTAATTGTAGACTTTTTGTAAAGCACGTAATACGTTTCCAAGTGTTAAAAGTCATTTTATCAGTCCCTTAAATTAGCAAATGGGCCAGTCTTTCTCAATGCAAAAATTACTGCCGAAATGACACACTGTTACAGCGAGGAGGCATCTATAATGCATGTTATCTGTCATAACATGGATTATAGATGTAGATATAAACGACCACTTACTGGACAGGCAGCTGAGCACCTTCTCTTAAAGACCGATTTAGCTCCATTACCAAAACAGCAGATTCAGAAAAACTTTAATTTCTCTATTTGTAACTTCCTGCAATGTCACATTTGTGCCTAGCAGGGAATGATCTGATAACTCAACTCTGTACTCTCACAACATTTAACCACACAAGACATTTACTGCACTGCGCTTCCCAATGCATTTCACTCTAATTGTATTGTGCCACTACTACTTGCTATTCTGCTACTGAATTTTGGAAGGCATTTTATAATAACTGTTAGTTGTTAAACGGCTTAGCCAATGCAGTACCACCAAATAAATGCATAGGATCATAGCACACATTGAATGAAAAAGTCAGTCAGTATGCCACGGCCTGTCAGAAGAGAGCAAAACAAGGGGAAGAAAATCAAAAGGTTTAACAGAAGCGACAAGTTTTTTCCGACCAAAACCGCAGTGAAAAGCAAATCAGTAAATACATCCACCTCTGCAGCACTTCAGCCCAGTCATTCTACACCGGTGCACACATTAGGCTGAACATTATTAGATCATTGTAAGTGTGTGAGGGAATTTCCCACATCAATTGCTAAATCGTTTAAAGTATGAGCAATACCAGAATTAAATTCAACCTACAATTACGAATCCCTTTTGGAGCAAAATAGATGATAAAACATGGTTTGCACGAGGGCATGGTTATCATTTGACAGCTCCTTGACAACTTATTGTTTGTACATTGTTTTATTCTGGCATATATTTTGTTTTTATACATTATTGGCACAGATATGAAAGCACTCTTGAACCATTACTCTAGTTCGGGAAGCAAGGCAAAGTTTCAATAGCATGCTGTTGATTACTACTGAAGCCCTCATTAAACTGCAGCCAGCATGAAACAATTGGCATGCATTTTCTATCAGAACAGGTCCATAATGCTGCTGTTTGGCTACTACATTTATATGGCCCATTTCCCTTAAATGTGTTATATGTAGTTTTTTTGTTTTTTGTTTTTTTCTTCCCCAGCTCTTTTCATATCAAGTGGTTGTTTTTCGTGGCGTTTCAAACCCACTTTCCCACAGGGAACTTGCAAAGTGCCCTCTGGTGGACAAATTATGCATCGCCAACATTCACGACATGGTTGAAAAGTGTTTCGCCCATGTCTTCTTTAATTTTTCAACTTTTATTTATCAGTTGTTGTAAATGTAACATCAAGACATCAGCCAAAACTATCGGCCAGCTGAGAAATTGCTTAGGTTCTTCTTTCTTTAAATTCTTCTCTCTTTCCTTTCTGGGCTTTGTTCCATGAAGCAAGTACAAACATTCTCAGGGTATCTTTCCATTACCTAGCCTCACTTATGTAGCAATGCTAGCACCCATACATTTTTTGACAATCAGGCATTTCTGATTCATTTTATCCCTGGAAGTAGTGCAAGTTCTCTTAATGCAAGAATGCTACAGAACACAATGTCAAAATATTTGCATGGCTTACAGTCCTACATTGGAGTTTGTCAATTACTGAAGCCTTTTTCGACTATCTTCCAGACTGCTACTGTTTGACCTATATTTGTATGTTTTTCTGATTACATTTAATAAACTGAACTTGTCCTGTTAGTAATTACTTGCAGCTAACCTAGTTCTAAATTGCAGTGGTTGCAGATTGTATATTGAAATGAACTGACTGTGCCCTAATATAATAAAGTGACCTAATATAGTAATAATATTTACCCTATTTGAAGTGAGAAAAGGAAGTTGCCAAAAAATGCTGGCTTTGTAAGTTAAGAGTGTTAATGATCTGTCATTAAGAAACTGAAGAATCTGATGGATCACAACTGTTATTCTATTAAATTAATATTTAGATGTGCATAAGACAGTTCTATTTCCTTTCTTTCTTTTCAGCTGCAGTCCTGGTGGTGTTTAATGGTATGAAACTAAGAAATAACTGTTAAAAAACAACAACAAAAAAACAGGATTTAAAGGGAGGCTTAGTCTACATATTTTAATCAATTTAATATAAGGTCCACAAGTACAATTTTCCACTATTTTCTGTTTTTTCGTAGTTTTGCAATTGGCTCGGATCAGTGCCACTACTGGTAGTATAAAGCGATGCCTGGACCCTATAGAGATTGCACAGGTAGTCCAATCCCTTCAGAATGGCACATCAGTACGTGCCAACAGTTTCCTTCGTCTCCCAGCACAGCCTCAAGAGTATGCGATTCCAGGAGGCAGGCAGTTACTCTAGGTGAGCTGGACAGGGCCTTAGAAGATCCTTAACCCATCAGCAGGACTGGTATCAGCTCCTTTGTGGAAGGAGGAGCAGGATGAGTGCTGCCAGAACCCTACAAAATGACCTCCAGCAAATGACCAAACAATCAGAATCACCTATTAACCTAACACCCTTAGATGCATGTCTCTGGACTGTTGGAGGAAGCTGCAGTACCTGGAGGGAATCCACACAAAAAGAGGGAGAACATGCAAACTACAGATCCAAAGCCGGTCTGTTCAGACACACTCCTGAGCCGGTTTTAGGAAAGCGTTTTTGATGAAGAAAACTATAGTTTCAGGATGGACAGACAGCTGAAAAAAAAACATTTTTACAAGTTCAGTTTAGTGTGGGTTGTTTTTTTTTTGTTGTTGTTGTTTTTAATTGTTTGTTTGTTTTTTTTAGGGAGGGTGCTTATGTAATCTTCAGTATATGTGTTGATAAAGGGCTTTTTTTGCATTGGCAACAGAGATGAGAGAGACTGGGTCTTGTAAGAAAGGATATTTGCTACAAAATATATATTATTAATAAATACCAGTATTTCTTTTAGCTTATTAAACATTTTTTTTGCCGGCCTGCAGTTTTGCCAGACTTCCACAAGCACTTGGATAAACTAAATACGGGTTTAAGGGGTGATTAAAGTTTTAATGAATGCAGCTTTGACAGTAATTTAACATATTCGTTAAATTACTGTTAAATTAAGGTTGGTGTAGTTTGTGATTCAAATTCAATTGTTCTTTACTCTAAAGTAATTTGAAAATTCTTAATTTAATCAGGATAATTTAAATAACAAAGCGATACACTGATGATCAAATAGCTCTGAATATAAAGCACTTTTAATTGCCAGGCTAATAAAAATGAGCCCTCCAGAGCTGTAACTGTAATGTAGTATATCTATACAGATGCACATGTACATCCCAAAGCTTAGGTTCCTCTTAATCTCCTAGGATTGCTTTATAAAATGGAGTAAAAATCATCTAGAAAATTAATAAATACATTTTGTTAAAAAGAGAGAAAGATAATCTGTGACAAAATAACATTCTTTTAGTACACAGGCAACTGTAAGGATCAGGAAATCATGTACACACAAGAAACACAGAAATACCAGTTTCTCTGATGCCTAGTGCTACAACAAAGTAAGAAACCTGTTTACCAATGCACAAACCCACAAAACCTCTAGCACCGACATCAATAAAACATTTAATTCTGTTTGCCCAATCAAAGTAAATATTGAATGTCAATAAAGGATTTAGCCCATAAAAATAACAATGCCACACAATTTCACTCCAGTGAACCACACACTGCCTTTGTCAAAGAAAAGCAAACTACAAATTCACAGCGGACTATGCACAGGATTGTTTTACCAGGTGGTAAAACATTCATCATCTAGCCTCCAAAACACTGCAGTAATCATTAATTTAGCATTAAATATTACTATAGCAACCCACTTTACATTAAAAAGGCCTTTGTTGTACTTTGCCTTCCTCAGTTTGCACAGAGGCATAAAAGAAAAAAATCAGGGTCACAGTTTAGGGCAGGGGTCAGCAACCTTTACCATCCAAAGAGCCACTTGGACCCGGTTTCCACGCAAAAGAAAACACTGGGAGCCGCAAATACTTTTTGACATCTAAAATGAAGATAACACTGTATATATTGTTTTTTTACCTTTATGCTTTCTGTGAACAACTAAGGCGTGTTGCTTATGAAATCCATGAAGTGCTACAGAGAAAATTACATTTTATTTATGTAATTAACACATTTTGAACTCTTAAAGAAATATAACAAAAAGGAAAGACACTCAGTTGAAGGTCTTTAAGGAATTTAAAAGCTGAACTTAAATGATCCATGTAGCAAAGAAAAACTGTTGTGAGCTGCCACCCTTATATCGCCTTTGGGCTTTTGGAAGGTAGCGGAGCCTTGACCGGAATTTTAAAAAATAATTGGAAAAAAAGCACTATGCTACAAAAAAAAAGAAAAATAAATATTTGCAAAATTCTGCATAAATATTTATTTTACCTGGTGGTCTGCAGTGCCGCTGCATGGGAGTCGGACTCACCTGAGCACCCGCAATCACGCCTCGCCGCCTTAACGTCTGTGCTCTCTCTGCTGTTGTGTTGTCGGGCTGTGAGCTGAAAAGCTACAGCCGGCTGTATGCGTACAGCAACTGTGTGTGAAAAGTGGTCAATAAAGAGATGCTGAAAAGCATGTTCATGGAAACATTGTCGGGTCTGCCGTGATATGTTTACAATGGGACTTCTGCTCCTGAACCTCTGCGCACAGCATCTGCAAATCGGGGCTGTACGAAGTCACTTTCATCTTTACGCAGGACTGTAAGCTGTCATCTGTGAGGCGTGAGTGGTGTTTGTTTTTAACATAGTTCACGGTGGAGAATAGCTGCTGACATAATGTGGATCCTAAGATCCATAATTGGCCTACCTGGGGTTGAAAGTCTCAATAAATGCACCGGCTTCCGCGAGTGTGACGCTTATTTTGAACAACGAAAAATAATAAAATATAATTTTATTTTTATATTTCAATATCACAATAATCTTCCAATTTAGAACTACAAGTTAAAAAAGAACTAAACACAAATAAAATGCACTTCAGCTAAATTCTTCATATTTATTTTCCCAAACCACCCGGAGCCGCAGTATAAGGACAAAAGAGCCGCAGGTTGCCGACCCCTGGTTTAGGGCAAAAATCAGTGGTGTTAGTCTCAGCAGGCCAAAGTGCAGAAAATAATCAACGTCACACTAACTTTTTTCCGTTTATCAAAGTATTTATCATAAAGCCTTAAAAATGTCGCAATAGTCATTAAACTGGTGATTAACACAACCAGAGTGGCTTTTCTTACCTCAAAGACGGTATTATCATGACATCAGTCTGCTTCAGGAAATGTTTTGACCAAGTCTTGAAGAAAGAAAAGAAAAGGCGCTCACGTGAGTACAAATGTTTGTAAGCTAGTTGGTTTGGGGCCTATTAGCAGGCTACACGAACTTTACCTCAAGAAATATAGTTATTGTGTAAGATAACTTTGTGTTTAACTTCACAAGGCCTTTATGTTTTTATCTAGACAGTTTGGGTGTTTTTTGTCATTTCATTATTCCTTTGTTTTCCATCAAAAAGTGGTAGACACAGGGCAGGTGGGCAGTTATTCAGAATCACCATGTCATTGAACCGTGAGAGACACACAGGTACAAGAACTTGCAACATGGATGGGTCCCAGCCATGTTAACCATTGCGCCCCTTCTTCTTCTTTATGTTGGCAAACAACAAAATGGTGCATTACCGCCACCAACTGGTGTGGAGTGTGGACCGAAGTGTCAAAAAAAAAAACAACTTACAAATCCTCCCAAACAAATTAGTCTGTTTTAAAAACCAAAATATGGCCTCATAACTTTCACTTCTCGAGTTCTTACAAAATAAATCAGCCAAGTCCAGTTTCACTTTCATATCGTCAAGGTTTTTGATCAATTCTCTTCTTTCCGCGTCATATTTTTGAAATTGCAATAAAACATGTTCTATTGTTTACTGCTTTCTATTGCAGTCACACTCCCCTGTACAGTGTTTTCCTATTAAAAACAACATGTTATTCAAACCGGTGTGTCCAAATCTAAGTCCTCTCTCTCCTGTTCCTTCTTGTGCTTCTCATTTCTCCTATTTTCCTTTGGATTTTGTAAAACCAACGGCCTTTCCTCTCTTCCTCTCATTGCTTTTGCCACCTTTCTTTCATTTTGTCCCATATTCTACTCTGAATCTCTTTCCTACTAACGCTGATATCCATATCCGCCAATGGTCTCCACTGCACCACTGTGCCAGCCACTTCCTTATAAATGCTCAGTGCCACTTTGTAGCCAGGGTGTATAACATGAACTGGGTTTCCCTGGTTAGATGCAGTTTCCTCTCTGCGCTCAGCATAATACAGTGACCACAATAAGAGCACAGACATGGAACCCCATAATGATGGCATGTTGTGGCCTGCAGTGAGTCATATTTAGAACACCATAAGAACTACACAAATAAGAGCAACAACAACATTGTTTTTATTTAACATTTATTTATTTAAATCGCTAGCATGAAATGTTTATTTTTAAAAAAACACAAGAAAATGGGTTTACACAAGAAAATGATCACACTGTGACAAATTTGCTTTTCCATCCATGTCACTGAGCAAAGAGAAGCAAAGATGTGAAGTCACACAGTGTTTCTAGTTTCTAACTTAAGTGGTGAACACTGCTTTCATTGGGATGATGGCAGATGTTCAGACGTAGTGTGAGCAAATGCAGCAGGGGATCAAATAATTATTTCCCCCACTCCATATATCCAAGGGCTGTACTATAAAAAGAGATTAACAGTTTAGTGAGCTATGTTGAGCTTTAAGCTTTCTGTGTCATGAAAGTGGATCAGCTTTAACTTTGCTGGATCACTGTGGTAATTTATGTTACACACAAATCATGGCAGGTAATGTTCAAAGATTCGATTTGCAATTGATTGGAAGCGCCATATTTTTGCTGATTCTTATATTTAGAGGATCTTTTAAGTAAACTATAGATTTTCTGCGCTAGGACTATGTTTTATACATAGTTGCAGCAGTGCAAACTGTGCTTTGCATTACCACTGGAATTTGCATAGAATCAATTTGGTGATGCAGAAAGTTTATAAGCAGCTACTAGAACAAAGACTAGGGTATTTATCACTGATCAATCCGTAAAATTGATTTCACTTTGATCTGGCAACAAACTGATCTGATTTTTTTGCAGAAGAGTCATATGGTGCATGAATCCCCATTTTCATGTGAAGGCACACAGAGCAGAAAGCAGAAAGCTGATGAAAAAAGTTAATGACCGCTGCTGTAACGATATCCCTGTGGACTCATCTGTTTACTTATTTTTTTTGCAAAGTTTTTCAGTTTAACTCTGTGGTGCTAATGCTTAAGAAATTTTGACCTAGTTAAGGTGTTGTTTAACCTGTTGAGCTGCTACTTGTTTCCTCGTGCTTTCTACGCATTGTTTCATGTACCTGCAACAAGGCAGCCTTCCACAGCTCCACACTGACTCTGCCTCCAACAGTCATGCTTCTCTGTCTAGCACTTTCGTTTAGCTTCATACATGTTTGGATAAAGTTGACAAAGTTTTTGTCGGACCTGAATCAACGTGTGATTGAAGTGCAGACTTTTAACATTATTTCAAGGGGCTGAACAAAGCTGAATTAACTCTTTACAAATTGTCATTTTTTATAGTCTCTCATTTTTCAGAGGCTCAAATATAACTGGACAATCAGCTGGCAACCAGCTCAGAGGGTAGATGAGGCATATCCCTTCATTATTCCATGACAAATTAACTAGGTAAACGATCTGGATCTGGTTCCAAGGATATAACTTTGGTATATACATGGTAGATGGTAATGAAACTCACAATGTGAGGTGCAAAGAAATGCTGATAACAGACAAGGAGGTCATTGTTAGGCTTAAAGCCCTCCCAAACAAAGCAAAAATAACACACAGAAAGTCCGTCAGATTAAGTGGGAAGAGGTGGGGCTAGTAAGACAGAAATGTAGAAAATGAAGACAATCAAATAGGGGTAAAGTAAAACTAAGACATATAACAACAAGGTTTACCAAAAAGGAAAGTTTTAAGCCTAATCTTAAACACAGAGAAGGTCTCTGTCTCCCAAGTCTCCCAAACCGAAGAGGGACCTAAAAGCTGAAGGATTTGCCTCTCATTCTAATTATTTTTGAATACCCTAGGAACCAGAAGCAAACCGATAGTCTAAGAGTTAAGTGCTCTGTTGGGGTGACATGGTGTTAGGTATTTAAGTTAAGCTTGATTACTCAAGACCTTGTATGTGAAGAGAAGGACTGATTTTGGATTTAACAGGGAGCCAGTGAAGACAAGCTAATATGGGTCAAATATGGTCTTTCTTCCTAGAACCTGTCGGTACTCTTGCTGCAGCATTTTGGCTAAACTGAAGGCTTTTCAGATAGGTTTTAGGACAACCTGATAATAATGAATAACAATAGCCCTCTTCAGCATCACTCTGAGAATGGAGGTTTCTAATTTTAGAGATATACAGTACTGTGCAAAAGTTTTAGGCAGGTGTGGGGGGAAAATGCTGTAAACAGGACTAGATCATGGCATATTCTGGTCACAAATAATTCCAAGGTTCCGCAGAATGTGGCTGGAGGCCAAGGAAATGCCATCCATAGTAAGCGTCTGACTAGACACCATGTTTCTAATAGTTTTAGGGCAGAGTACAAGAACAATAGTTTTATCTGAATTTAGAAGCAGGAAATTAGAGGTCATAGGTCTTTAAGTCTTTAAGACATTCCTAGACTTTGACTAATTGGTGTGTGTTATCTGGCTTCATGGATAGATAAAGCTGGGTATCATCTGCATAGCAATGAAAATGTATGCTATGCCTTCAGTCAATACTGCCTAAGGGAAGCACATAACCCTGGAACTCATAATTAATGTTAGCTTGTGAAGACGAATCCCCATTTACATGAGCAAATTGGTGTCTATTAGATAGATATGATATATATATTTATATTTTGGTAACATAGGTTTGGCTCACTGGGGGAAATTTTGCATGCCTTTTTGCCTTTTTCAGCAAAATATTCTGAGATTGTTAGATGGATATGAACATTATTTAAGTTACTATTGCTGCAGCTTTGGATTAGGTGATAGACTAGATTAAAAAAAGAACCAATAGAGCATATTAACTTTATAATTATTATAAAGTTATTGCAGTTACTTTGTGCTGTGTTAACTGTATCTCATAGAAGTATTTTAAATCACAGCACTTGCACTGAGATAGGTACTTTTAAAACATTGGATACAGTTACAAGTTAAAGTAGATTATATACTAGTCCCCAGATAGACCTGTTTACCATAAGAATCGATAACAAAGAAACCACAACTTAAAAAAAAATATATCACATCATAATTCCTATCTTATCTTATCTTATCTTATCTTATCTTATCTTATCTTATCTTATCTTATCTTATCTTGAACTACTCTAAGTTAGATATTTGCTTGATATTTAAAGACCCTGCAAATACTTACACAGGCTGAGTTCAAGTAACTCACCCAACCTCTTCTGTGGGCATATGCAGGCTGTGTTTGACCTATCTGCAACTCTCACTTTTAAACTTGGACAAATAGGATTTATTTTACAGAAGAAATTTTAACATGTCACTGCAGGAAATAATAGAGGTATAAAATGGCTTATGGAGACACTTGAATGGAACAGAGCTATCATTCAATCCATGATTTACACCTGTGTTCCCAAGCCCAGTCAGAATTTCTGCAATGAAAATGATTTACTCAACCGTTATCTGTAACAGTAGGTATTTATTTTCAGAAGGTGGTTTTAGGGGAGGTACACAAGTGCATTTACTTGTGCACTGTGGCACTGCAGCTGGGTTAGGTCATGGCATAAAGTGTCAAAAGCTGGTTAGCAACTGTATTTTACAAGCTGTTGGTTTAAATTATAAATTTATTGATTTACTGATCTAGTGCTTTTCTACTACATGAAAACTCAGACACACATTGATAAAGTGCTTTATTCTATAACATTAAGTGCTTTTTATCTATTATGCACACGCTCAAAGTTGAAAGTGTATCAGGGGCAATTTAGGGTTTAGGATCATATCCAAGGATACTAAATGTGGAGTGTAGAAACTGGGAATCAAAGTGGAATGGCTACAGCCACTAAACTAAGTTAACTTAACAAAGTTTGTTTTGTGTTTGAAGCTACAGTAATAGTGTAGACAGCCTAACTCTAACAAAAACATATTATGAAAAGGCTAGAGAATCACTTCTCAACATGACTGTGAAAGCAGTGGATGTAGTAACTGATTGCATTCTCTTTATCAAAATGGGTCCCATAACCCACAAACATTGCATGATGTTTAAAGCCTTGAAATCCTTTGGTGTGAAGCTACTTTACCTGCATGTAGTATAAACTGTCTGAGTGAAATTGGAAAGAGGACTATCAAAGTTAACATATCATGAAATATTCAAATGTCACTTGACAGAAATATTATTACACTGACACACAAACAAAAAATACTACAGGCAGTCGACCCATGATTTTGTGTAAGTTTGATATTAGTCAGCTATTGTCAACTAAAAAAAGCTGGTTTATATACAGGGTGGCTGTAGCTCAGGTGGTAGAGCAGGTCATCCATCAGACGCATCCTTTAGAGTACGAATGTATGTGAATGTTAGATAGGGAACACTTGGAAACAGCGTAGAAAAAAAGTGCTTGTGCGATTGGGTGTGAATGGGTGAATGTACAAGTTGTACGTATAGATAGAGTAGAAAAGCGCTATATAAGAACCAGTCCATTTACCATCTAAACTGGCTAAAGGAGTTTGATAGGATTGTTTTTAAAAAATGAACTTGCAACAAGGATATGAGTGACAGCAATTTAAAGATAGTATAACAGTGCAGGATATTTTTTTCTGCATAAGGCACGTTCTTGACCTAATCAAATTCAGTCACATTCACGAATGCTACACAGAAAGTCTTAGTATAAATACATGTTTATTGGAACTGAAGCATGTTTAAGCCTCTATCATCACATACACGGGGGGGACAATTAAAGGTGCCAGAGAAAACCCAGGAGCAAATTTTCAATGCAGTGTTGAAGCCGCAGTCAGTCAATTTGAATTAGTCAGAAACTGATTCAGTTCATGCGACTGCAAGTGTGCAGGATTCTATTGTTATGTTCTTAATTGATTTTGGGTAATTATGAAATCAATAATGGATGTAAACAAAGGAAGGCTTCAATGCTGGGAAATGGGTGCATTAAGCATTAACAATTTCTTGCACTTCCTGGAGAGAACAGTTTACCACTTGTGGTGGGGGCTAGGGTTCAACAATGTGGACTCTACCATTTGAGGGTGGATTGGTCCCTCAAACATTTACATGCACGCAAGATCTTTGTTTCATATGCTGTAAATCTTCATAAAGTGGGATATTTAGTAATAAATAGGGTCAAATCCTAAACCTTGTAAAAACATGACTTCTTGCTCTCTCTCTAGGCAACTTGATTGAACTTGTCAGTGGATTCTTTAAAATTAATCCATTTTTAAATAATTATTTATGCTTTAACCATCATTTTCCTTTCTCATTACATCCAGTAAGTATCTTCATATTGCTCTATTTGTTTCTCCTCAGCAGATTCAAATCCAATTTGGGGGAGAAGCAGACTGTGGGCCAAAGAGCAAGTAATTACTTTTTGGTGCAAGTGCCCTCCTTTGGCAATTTAGCAAACACATTACATTTTGGCTGACAACTGCTTAACCACAAGGCTATTTGGTCCAAAGCTGGATGAGTAAGCATGAGATAACTGTTCAAGAGGCAAAGCCCTTTAGCAGCAATATTAATTCTGAATATTGCTCATTGGAAGTAAAGGAGGAAGTTGGGTGATGAACTGTAGAATCACAAAGTTGGCAGAGGGAGTAGGATGGGATGGATGCCACCGGAAGCAGCTGTTCAATTCCTGACAGTCAATTTTTGTCTTCTTTTCATCATTCCCATGAAAGTTTAAACCAAAACCACATGGCTAACTGACCGTAACTAAATACATGTACCATAACACAATGGAACGGTTTTGTCTAAACTCCCCCAAATAAGCTAAATATAAGCAAACCTTTATAACAGCAAGGTTTTGGAAGACTTCAGGCCTCCCAGACTGTGTGGACAGTTGGCATACTTTCTCTGTTCAATCTGGATGCATGATATAAATGCAGACTTGTTCATAAAAATATTGCTAGTATGGAGAAACGTCAACTTTCAACAACTTAGTAAATGTTACAAAAACAGTAAGAAATGACATGCCAAAAATTTTAATTTATTATTTTTACCTTTTCTTATAGGTGTGCTGCAGTTTAACAAAGTCACAATAGAGAGCATGTAATAGCTGGATTGTATAAAGGTTTTTAATAACCATAAACTCATAAGATTTTAATTTATACCCTTTGTCATATACTTGGACATTTAAATAGACAATATAAAAAGCAGCTAATGTGCTTTTAGCCATGCTTTAATCTTTACTGTGTGTCAGAGTTTGTAAACTGAAGGGCCCTTGGGCAACATTTTTAATTTTAACAAGCCTTTATTTAGTTGAATGCAAAATTCAAAAACCAGGTCTAAAACTAAAAGGAAATCCAAATCCAGACTCTTTGATCCAGACATCAAAGAGAAATATCATAGACACTTTGACAAAGACTAAGAGGAAGAATGGGCCTATTTATACACAGAAGGTAAAATGGGACACAGGCCCAGAAAATCAAGACAATCATAAGGGGAAGAAGTAAAACTCAAGCCCAGACACAGGAGACAGCAGTTTTGAAAATAACACAGGAAACAGCAGTAGAACCCAAGAAAATTCAGAGACAAGTATATTGTTGCTGCCTAAGTTGGACTCAGGCAGCAGACTCGGGAGACTGAGGAGACTTTTAATTAGATTTTAATAGCTTTTATTGCATTGAGTTCACTGGAAAAAGTAAGTGGACACAACTCTACCTGAGAATGAAAGATCTAGAGAGAAACAGACTATAGAGAAGAGAGAGAAAAAGAGAGACAAACACCCCAAGCCATTCAGGACAACAAGATGACTCACACTGAACATTAAACACGGGAACAGAGGGAGGCTGGAATACTAATGAAACAAAGCAGGAATTAAAAAAAATAATTAAAAAATACAACAACACACAAATCTAAACTGTAAATAATAAATATAAATAACTATAAATATAAAACTGAGATATATGTAATCAAGGATACAAAACTCAAAACAAATACAATTCTGAGAATCACAATTTCTTTATAATAAATAAATAAATAAATTATTGGTGATGTGAACATTGAACATTATAATAATTTAGTAATATGGAGAGTGCTGATTTTTCAAATTTATATCTAAGATGTATGATGTTACATTTGTCATTCACCGTGCTCCTAATGTCTTGTCGTTGGATGAAAAAACTCTTTGTTTTTCATGTGTATATTTGTGAATGCTAAATTAACAAAACAAAAGGATGATCAATAGTAAAATGTGTGATGGCTTTTTCCACAGCTTACCATTCACAAATGGTACAAAGAATACAGTTACAGACTTAGTTCTAATGATAAAAGAAGGCACTAGTTTTCCTGTTTCAAAAATGCTGTATATGTATAATTTGAAAACAACATAAACAAACAAAGGTAGCCAAAATTGCTAAAGCTGGAAAGCCACATGGTAATGCCACCTTACTTGGCGGGGGCCTAACTATTACTGAATCTGATTTGCATTGAATCATACTTGTTATTAATCTCTGGCTCTCTTCCACAGCATGTCTTTTATCCTGTCTTCCTTCTCTCTCCCCAACCGGTTGCGGCAGATGGCCCTGCCCCTCCCTGAGTCTAGTTCAGATGGAAGTTTCTTCCTGTTAAAAGGGAGTTTTTCCTTCCCGCTGTTGCAAAATTGCTTGCTCATAGGGGGTCATATGATTGTTGGGTTTTTTCTCTGTATGTATTATTGTAGGGTCTACCTTGCAATATAAAGCGCCTTGAGGCGACTGTTATTGTGATTTGGTGCTGTATAAATAAAATTGAATTGAATTGAACTTGCAGGGGGCTAAGTGACATGGTGCTTCTTAGCACTAACTACTGAAGAGTCACAAAAAGTTTAAAAATGCTTAAGAATTTTCTATAAAATGTATTGTGATCTCCGCTGCTGTTATAGCTATAGACTAATACAATATTTAAAAGAAAAAAATAAGGGACTCCGGGACCACATTTTGCCATGATGATAAGCAAACATACACACAAACACACAAAACAAGGCAAACACAGGCACCAGTCTTGAATTGGTATTAGGACCTTTAAGACAATATTTGATATCGTAGCTTTTCTGGTTTACGCTTGAGCAAATTCCTCCGGTCCTCCTAGGCTTAAGGGATTCCTACTTCCAGTTTCCATGCCCATTTGCTTTTATAGATATTTCACTGTTTTAAGACATGCGAACACAGAGCAGTGGTATGTTTCCTTGTCATCCAGTCTTGAATGTGACAAATGTTGTTTCGATGTATATTATGAGTCCTCATGCTGTTCGGGAGGGCTATTATCTGAGCTCAGAACTGCATGACACAGGGTTGAACGCTTCAATTCAAAAAGCTCTAATCTGATTTTATTGTTGTGCCTGCACAGATTAAAGGTACAACAGCCAGACAACCAAACCAGAACCACAACATAACAAAGTTAGGCTTTAGTGAATGTGAAGATGCGATTTGTTTCTTTGAAATTTTCAGTTGTTTCATCTGTGAACATAGAGCTGATGTGACTATCCCAAAAAGTCATTTTGTATTTATTTTTTGTTGGTGTTTGTTTTTTTGTGCAAAGGGCTTTCTCCAAGAGTGCCTGTGACTTGTCGTGATTTTGTACAGCTTCTAAATCTTCTCCAATGAATCCACTATCATTTGGATAGTAATACGTGGTGCTACCACACAGTTGTATGCTTTATATTGGAGGTCAGCTTTTAGGTGTTTTAACATTCTCACTGGCACATTTTCCTTCATTTGAACTGTTATGATGTCATGTCTGGGTCAGTTTGCCACATCCAGGGAAGTTGGCTTAAAGCCCATGGACCTTTTTTTCTATAGTAAGAATAAAAAGAGTATTACATTACATATAACCAATTCTTTTTGGTTCTTTTTGTTGTCCTTATTGTTAAAACAATGATCGCATTTCTCTGTCTCCTGTACTGTTTTGAGCCACCCCTCATTTCTTCATATTTTGCTTCCAATGAGCCAGAATTTCACAAAGCGAAGAACCAATTTTAAATCATATGTTTAGGCACTTCGTTAGCAGCAACCTGTCTGTGAAACATGCAGTTTATTCCTATTTCTTTAGCTGAATTTATTTTTAAAAAAGCCAAAGATAACATAGTTTGCTAGCATAAAATATTATTTTTGCACCAACAAACAAGTGTCAAACTAGTTTCCAGCTAACAGCTGAAAACCCTGCTGAAAACTCTGCATATCTCAGCATGTTATGCTGTATCTCCTTTAAAAAATCTGACAAAAAATGACAAGGTCATCCCTGGCAATATGCACAGAAAAACCACCTTGTTTTTTGACAAATCACCTTCATATGGCTAAAAACTATATGCTATATCAGTCTCACAGTCCGGTTTTTCAAAGTTGGCAGGACAATTCTCAAAGAGATATTGGTTTAAAACTTGGCATATCTCAGCGTGCTGTGTGTCAACAAAAAAAAACAAAAAAACAAGTGGAAAACAGAAGAAGAAATGTCAGGTCTTATTGTACAAAATGTTTATGGAAAACTCCAAAGAATCAACACAGTCTATTTTAGAGGCATGGAGGAATGATTTGCAAATGGATATATCTGATGATGAATGGTATAAATCATGCTCCTTGGCCCAGAGTCAGACAATCAATGTACAATCTAAACTACCTCAATATAAATGGTTAACAAGACAGTATATTACCCCCTCAAAATTGCATCATTTACCCCAAACATCCCAGACTCCTGTATTAAGTGTGGATTGGATAGGGGCTCTTTGTTTCATTGCATATGGGAGTAAGGTAATACATTTGTTAAGCCAAATCATTGGTGATGTGATTCCACTTGATCCCAAACTATGTATTTTAAATGTATACCCGAACAATTCTGTACCTGCTTCAAACATCAGAGCTCTGTTAACGATCAAACCTTTGGAAGCCAAGCGATGTATTGCTAAATGCTGGAAAGATCAAAAAATATGTGGACTATCTTAGTTGCTCAATGGACTGACGTCTATACTAACTCTGGAGAAAATAACTAATACATTAAGAAACAAACTGGACAAGTTTTGGGCCAAATGGTCAAAATTCTACAACTTGTTATGTCTGTCTGCTCCCCCCCACCCCCACCCCTCCCCCTTCCTGTTATGGTTTGCTTTATTCTTGCCTTTATTATTATGTCTTTTGTCATTATTTCATCTTATGTTCATGGTACATTTTGTAAAACTTGTTAAAACCAATAAATAAATGTGTAAAAAAAACAAAAAGGCAGGTCTAAAAAGTATCTGCTCCAGATGAACAGTTTCTAAGAATCATGTCCTTAAGAAATAGTTGGGAAAAACCCTACAAAGACCTGATACAGGACATGTGAAATCAGCTGGCCTTTCGTTGATTCAGCTACTGTTTACTGAAACCTCACCAGAAATGGCCTCAGTGAAAGGGTGGCTGTCAGCAAGCCATTCTTAACTATGGGAAATGAGGAGAAAAAGCTATGGTATCCCAAATTAGAACACAAGAACTGGACTGAAATTTAGTGACAATGGATCTTAAGGACTGATTAATCCACATTTTATTTTTTTAATTTCAAGTCATTATCTTTAGAGGAGTTCAGTAGAGTGAGTGTCTACAGCCATATGTAAAACATAGTAGAGGTTCTGTTATGATTTGAGGTTGCATTTCAGTTAGTGTTGCAGATCTTATCAAAATGGAGTAGCATCACAGTTTAAATCATTGCGCAATACTGTCTAAAATGTGTCTGATTGGCTTGATTTGTTAGCATGTCAGTGATCCCAAACACACTGCCAATGCAATAAAAGTAAACCTAAATAGTAAAACACACACTGAGTGGAACACTATCAGTCATGAGCCCAGACCTCAACATTATTTTTCAGTACCATCTGGACACTGTCTGATTGGCAGCGGCTTCATTTTTCAGCATTACAGCGATCCCAAAGCCAGTGCCAATGCAGTAAAAGCAAACCTGGATAGAACAAAAACACAATGGAACACTATGAGTCATGGATTGGCCTCCCCAGAGCCTGGACCTCAACATTAAAACACTGTGGGATCATCATGACAGAGAACAAAAAGCAACCAACATCCATAGAAGAGTTTTGAATGCCCTTCAAGAAGCCTGGAGAATTATTTCCGAAGATTACTTAAATAAATTATTAGAAAGCTTGCCTAAGAAATCTCAGACTTTTAAGCTTGTTAGAATTGCACACACTCTGTTTATGCCTTACATACTGTATTTGCACAAGTTTTTCCATAAGTCACTGCATTCATTTCCCTAGCAAAGTATTTGGAAATGAGGGTGGGTTAAGCGTTTTGCACAGTAGTGTAAATGATCTGAAGCTAACACTCTGAAATCCCAGTACAACCCAGCTGTTAGTCATTTCTCACTATTGTAAGGGATTCTTTTTGTCCAGCCACCAAGAAACATGAGCAGATCCTCAATGCTACGGAGATGAAGATGCTCAGGTGGATGGTCGGCTTAACCCGCCTGGATCATGTGACGAATGGAGGTGTTCGAAAACGACTCGGAGTTACCCCAATCGAAAAGAAGATGAGGGAAGCGCGCCTACAGTGGTATGGACATGTGCAGAAAATACGGTGTCAAGAACAGTCCTCCGACTCGACACTGGAGGCCGCCCACCTCGAGGAAGACTGAAGAAGCAGTGGATGGACGCCATCATCGAAGACATGCGCTCAGTGGATCTCACCCCAGAGGACATCCAAGACCGATCCAAATGGAGAAGACTGAGCCACGCAGTGGACTCCGTGCTGGGAAGGCGCTAGGAAGAGAATAAGGTGCTTTTGTATTAGTAAAGAAGACAGTTCTTTTCTATCTTGTTTTATTGTTTGTTTGTTTTTACTGTTTCATTTTAATTTAAAATGTGACGATATCCTCATATACCACTTGGTATCAAACTTTAAATACACAAAAAGTGATGATATTTGTTTTTACTGAATATACGCATTAAATAAATACATCCCCAGGACTGACAGAGAAATAAACTCTTAGATGTAATAACTTGTTGATTCTCCTTTGGTATATCCAGTACTCAGGATGAATTTAAGATCATTCCCTCTTTAAAAAATGTCTTCAAGTCCATTTTATATTCTAATCTTTTATAACTTATTGGTATTCTCTAGTGCAAGTGGACAACTGTTATATGTTGCAAGGCAAAAACAAATAATGCTGTTCATAATCTCACATCATATTGTTAGCTAATGAAGACCTATAAGCGTAAATGCAACAAAGTAAAATTCTGGTATTATCATAAAGATGTTTAGTGCAGTATTTGTGTATGTATGTTATACAAGAAATTAAGGACAAAATATGGGGGCAAATTGCATCTCTGTTACATTGTAGACACGGTCTTCTTAGTGTTTTGACCAAATATGTTAAAATTTTAGTAATTGCTTTTATACGCAGATATTTTTGCTTTGTAGCACACATAGGAGGGGTTATGATCCAGATCTTGTGTGGCCTTTTAATATGGTTTCTGAGACCTATAGCTTTTTAGACTATGTGTTATTCAACGTTTACACAGAGGTAATGAGCATGTGCAAACGTGTATGTGATCAGTGTTTTAAAATGTCTGGCCTGTCATTGTCCTGTAAAATCACTTGATGCAGTGACTGTGTAGAAAGACTGAAATATTTTGAAATATATTGGGAAGCGACAAGTGCAAAGACTGCAAAAGGACTGTCACTATACCTACGAGTATTTGTATTCGGTGTGTATCCTAAAGATTAAAGTTATATCAGAAATGAACAAACGTTTATAAACCTCAGTTTTGTAACTGCCAAAAACCTAACAGCATTATTTGGAAGGAAAACTTAAAAATCAGCTGCTTCACACTAGATAAGACATGCAATATCAAACATTTTACTAGAAAGAATGAAATACATTTAAAGACAAACAAAAACATCTGAAATGGTCTGAGGGCCGCAACTTCAAAGATCTGACGCAAAGTCAGACAGAATAACTGTTTAAACCATGCAGTGTTTGGATTTTTCTTTCTTTTGAACTGATACAAATAATATTTTTATGCTAATTTTCATTTCTTTATTTTCATGTACTTGCATGAATTTCACTAGAAGAGTGTGGATTTCTATTTGTCAGTTGACAGGAGCAATTTGTTGTTCATTTGCTCTTTTCTATTTTCAGCTTATTTTCAGATTTGTTTCAATTTGTTTTTTAATTTGTTTTTGTTTTTCTTTTATTTAAGAAACAAATTAGTTAAAAGAAACATATAATACATATAATATTGTTGAAAACAGTTTCAAGTGATACAACTCTGGATTAATTTTTATATAATGACTGAAAACTTTTTCAGTATTTTAGGTTGTAGTTTTGGTGTCTCAGAGAAGGAAAAATACTGAAATTCTCCTGTTTGTAGTCAGTGTCTTTTTTTCAGGTCTTTATAAATGCTTCAGCAGCATTTTCACATTTGCTCTAAGGTAGAGCGGATATGAAAATGCTGCAAAAGCATTCATACTCTAAGCTTTTCATACTCTAAGGTAATTCATCCAAGGTTCTGTGAAAGATGTTGTGACCAAGACCTGGTCTGTGCCAAACAACCAGTTATTCTTCAGATTTTAGATAGGGGTTCCTACCCGGTTGTCATGGGACAAAAGATGGCCACCTGGACAGGTAGCTAGTCTATGGAGGGCCAACACAGAGAGACAAACAGCCATTCACGCTCTATGGCCAGTTTAGAAGTGCCAATTAACCAGACTCAGAAGGAAGCTGGGCGACCCATAGAGAACCCATCAGAACCCTTGGAAACAGGGCAAAACAAACTTTTTGTTTTTAATCTCTTTATTTTTAAATTGTATTTATTAATAAATAAATATTCTAAAGGTATCTGATGCTGATGCAAAGTTCAGTAAGGTCTACCAACACCAGTACTTTTGCTAGCGATTAATCATTACAAATAGTTCCTCTTAACTTGTTCTAGATATTTCCCGGTGAATACAAATAAGGTAGGTCAGATCTTTCTATGACGCCACAGTGGACAGGTAAACGGGATCATAGAAAGGGATCTGACCCAGCTGGTGTGTGTAAACACAACGCGTATAACGTCTCCCGCTGAGTGGATTGCAACAGAGCTCAGATGAGCTGGGCGCATGCAGACCATCAGGCTACATTCTTAGTCCGGGACTAATTTTTAGTCCTCTACTTCGGTATATGTAAACAGCACCGCCCCGATGGTTGCTTGTTTTAAGCGTGGAACGATCCGCCGGGCTCGATTGACACTGTCTGATCTGCTGCTGCGGATTGCTCAGAATAACAAGGCTGCTCGCTAATTCCCGTCTATCGGGGCTTTCGCCGAAACGCCGAGAGAGTAGGGTCCAAAAAAAAGCCAACAAGGCAGGCAAGAACGCCGCGCCGCCGCTGTCTGCACCCAAGAATGGCTTCAGGAGACCTTTACGAGGTAGGATAAAACCATGTCTAAGGAAAATGCTCTGTAGTATTGACGAATAATGGAATTAGGAAGTAAAGGGAAGGGCGTCGCGTATGCAAAAAGCGGTGTCCTAAGCCCTTTAACAGGCGAAACTAACCCGTTTTCAAGCTTGGCAAAGACAAGATTGCCTAATTTAAGCTTATACTTTATGTCGCTTCTGATATACTTTGTCATAATTCTTCACGACTGTAGTAAATGGATAAGATGTAATTTACGGGCTGAACTCCTCAGTCTGTCGCCGAGTTGAAAGTCGTGGTAAAGTGACAGCAGCGCTGAGCGAACGGGCATGGTGAATAGCTACAGACGGAGTGATGGTTCTGAAGGTGCACATACGTGCCAAAAGATATTTTGTCATCACAGCCTTGACAGCGGCGTTAGTGTCACAGGCTGTTTGGCAGACAGGATCAGACATTGGTTTATTTTTGTCAAACGGCGTACGCAACTCGGTGCGAGCTTCTTTCATGGTTGATGCGTGATTTTTGTGAAATTGTGACTCTCACAGTTATGGGCTTAAAAGTTGCCCGAATGGGTGACAGGAAGGTCACGCTGCCCTCGTGCGCAACATCACTCTGGAAGTGTGTGGGGGCCCTGGGAAAGGGGGGGGGGGCGTTCAGAAATTACACGAAGGCTGGCTCCCTCATCAGTTTTGTCAAATCGGACACATGCTGTCATTAGCTTTTGTCACTCTGGTGTGGTGTCTCATGTTTGAGCTCATGGTAGAGACACAGATGGGTCTCCCAAGGACAAAGAAGTGTACTTTTTAAAGTAATGTACAAAGTTTAAACATGTCACAAAGTCCATCTGAGGAAAAGCTTGGGCATCCACTGAGTGTTTTTAAGTAGATAACATTATCAGCTCACAACACTGCCAAATAATGCATGATGAGTGAAGCTGGATGTCAGCTAAAGTACAATAGACTGAATAAGTGAGTAGCATTAATTGCCTTTTCCCAAATAGTTATAACCACTGACTTTAATATTCAGTAAATGAGTGCTCTTTGTCCTGGAAACACATTAAAACTAAAGTATAACACAAGGTTACCAAAAAGAGGACACACTGGGTTACATTTCACACTTGATTTTTACACCACCACCCCTCCACTCTCCCACTACTGCCACTATTATTTAGTGTGCTTTTTTTAAAAAAAACTTTTATTTACTTAATTGCTCCTTTTTGTTAAGCATAAATTTTGGCTTCCTCTACATTGGTGTCATGCGTTCATGAACTACCACTGAGCTATGAAAGCTACTTTCAAGACATTGTGCAGTAATTACTGTTGATGTGTGGGGAAAATCCGTCAGCATGCTGTTCACTTGTAACTGTGTGAGTGTACCCTTACACAGGTGAAGTTATTCTGAGCAATTCTGTACTTTTGTTTTGAAGTTTGACTCTTGACACCTCTTTTTGTTCTAAGCGGGCTGTTGCCTTTATGTGAAACCTGCCTCATGTGGCAGCTTGTACTGTAAACCTCAAGACTGATCAATTTTGTGTAGAGCTGAAATGATTGATCATTGCTGAGCAGGTTTTGTTAACAATAATCAGTCTTTAAGTCATTTCTCTGCTAAAATGACTACAGCTGCATCGGTCGCAGTTCTATTTAGAGTGACTTAACTGGAGAAGCTGACCAGTGTTTACGAGTGTTGCGTACCTTTTAGTTAAAAAATGACCATAGAAAAGGGTTGTTTGACGTTGCTGCAAGAGTTAATTAACTCTTGCAAATTTAATTCAGTAATAGGTTTTGCGGCCTGTTACCTGATCCATGATAAATTAAACATGATAAATTGAATGTCAGTTCCTCTCCCACTCAGTTCCTTCTTCCATTGTACTTGGAGCTTGGTACCCAATCTTGGGTGGGATTGATGATTTCTACCCCCCGACCTGTCGTCCTGGCTCCCCCTTGCCGTAGCATGTGTGTTGTATTTCGTCAACCTCTAGCTATGAGAGCAATCCCTTCTTTCGAATGTTGTTTCACCGTCAGTAGTGGGTATCAAAGATTCCATAGGTCCCTCATCCTATTCATGTAACCCCTTCCGCTGGGGTTACTTGCGTAGTAGCATTTCAACAGCGCCCTATTTTCGTCTCTTGTTCTCCGATGGCTTCTTGTTCCAGTAGCCCACTTCTCACCAGGGAGCCCTGGTTCCTTAGTACCTGACGCGGACCTTGTTAATGCGGGCATCGTCCGAGCCGGTATGGCTTCATATTTATCTGTTTTGCTCATTCTGCGGTAGGCTTGGTTAGCATAGTGGGTCTAGCCTAGGACCCTTACTGGATACACATGCCCCAGTCAGGAATCGAACTTGCGACTCCCATTCTTACCACTGCGCTATCCAGCTGCTAAACGGTAATAACAAGATCTGGCCCATCAACACCTACGCCCTGCCTGTGGTCAGGTACCCTGCTGGGATAATAAGCTGGCCAAAGGATGAGGTGGAAGCCACTGACATCAAGACCAGGAAGCTCCTGACCATGCATCGAGGGTTTCACCCCAAGTCCAGCACCCTGAGGCTGTATGCTAAGGGGAAGGAAGGAGGCCGGGGACTGGTGAGCGTCAGTACCACAGTCTGGGATGAGACCACGAACATCTATGAATACATCAGGAAGATGGCCCCAACCGACCGCGTGCTCAGTGAATACCTCAGGCAGGAGGAACCATCATGGAAGGAAAAGCCCCTGCACGGTATGTACCACCAGCAGATAGAGGACGTGGCTGACATCCAGAAGTCCTACCTGTGGCTGGATGAGGCTGGACTGAAAGACAGCACAGAGGCACTAATCATAGCAGCACAGGAACAAGCTCTGAGCACAAGATCCATAGAGGCTGGGATCTACCACACCAGGCAAGACCCCAGGTGTAGGCTGTGTAATCCAGCACATAACAGCAGGATGCAAGATGCTAGCAGGCAGGGCATACATGGAACGCCATAACGAAGTGGTGGGCATAGTATACAGAAACATCTGTGCAGAGTATGGCCTGGAAGCCAGTGGAAATGGTGGATGGAAAAAAAAAAAAAAAAAAAAAAAAAAAACAGAAAGGGGGACCCCCCCACCCATATAATACAAATGATTATTATTAACTGAAATGACAAAAGTGGCCCACTTATGGAAGAGTTTAGTGCAAACTGCACTTCACAGTGCAAACAGATAATGACCCAAAACACATGGAAAAGCAACTCAAGAATTTCTCAAGGCAAAGAAATAGGATATCATTCAATGACAAAGTCAGAAACCTGATCTAAACTCATTAGAGCATGCCTTTCAGTTATTGATGGCATAACTGAAGGCAGAAACCCACAAACAAATAGCAGGTGCAGGTCGCTGCAGTAAAGGCCTAACAGAGCATCTCAAGGGAGGAAATGGAGCATTTGGCGATGGCCGTGGGTTCTGAAACTTCAAACAAGTATTAAAAACAACTCAAACGTCACTTTATAAGTCATTTTGATCCTTTGTAAATGGGAAAGTACTTATAAAAATGGCTGCACTTCCTAAACACCTAATGCAACATTTCTCTCAAAGGCTTTAAATAAAACCTTTAAACAAAGCGTACTTCAATCAAGTCATTGATTTAAAATCTACTCTGGGGGTGTAGAGGGGCAAAAATACAAAAATGAGTAATTGTCCAAAAACTTATGGGCTGCGCACTGCATTGCATTTAGCATGCTCATTAGTATTTAATTGCATGATGAAAACAAAAGAAAGGTGATCACAGGCAGAATTGTTTTTCACATTTATAAAGAAAGGCTACAAGTCTTGATACTTTTAATTGAAGAGGAACATCTTGACATGTCTCATAGGTTTCTGTTGGAATGTTTGGGAACCCATGTTTTCATCTTTTGCTGTGCAAAGTTCTCTAGCTAGAAAAGAACATTTTAAAAACATGTTGAGGAGTCAAGGAGATGGAATCTGTGCCAAAAGGCATTGGAGTAAATATGTAGTAATTTCCAAGAGTAAGTGAGAGAGGCTGAGACCAGTGCTGTATATTCAAATTCAGTACTTCAGTGGTATCGTTTGACGTTGGGGAAAAAATTAAATATTTGACCTGTAATTATGTGGCTGGATTCAATATTTGGTCTGTAATGCTTTCTCTGGAGGGTGTTTCTTAAATTTCACTTATCTATTGAATCCTTTCTTTAGTTCTCAGTAAACCAGATCATCGTTTTCCTTCTTAGTTGAAAATGGTTATTGGTGAGTTTTGTTGAAAACAAACGCACGCACGCACACACACACACACACACGCCACTTTGTCTGGTACACTTGCTTAACTGCTTGTTAATGCAAATACCTAGTCTGCCAATAACATGGCAGCAACATGCATTCAGGAATGTAGATATGATAAAGTCTGCTCTGGTTCAAACCAAACATCAAAATGAAGATGAAAGGTCATTTAAGCGTCTTTGAATGTGGCTTGGTTGTTGGTGCCAGATGGGTTGTCTGAGTATTTCAAAAACTGCTGAGCTGCTGGGATTTTTCCATACAAGCATCTTCAGGGTTTACAGGGAATGGTGCAAAAGAGAGAAAGCATCCAGTGAGTGGCAGTTCTCTGGGTGAAAATGCCTTGTTGATGTCGGAGGTCAGAAGAGAGTAGCCAGTCTGCTTCGAGTTGAGGGGAATTACAAAGTAACACAACCCAAGGCATGCAGAAGAGTGTCTTGGAATGTACAACACACAACCTCGAACACACAAAGCCGTCAAATCATCACAGACTTAAAGTTGTTGAAGTTGTCCAGTCAGCCAGACAGAAATATGAATTAGCTGAGAATGGCAAATGACCAATAACCTATACACAGATAACTTTATTTATTTTATTTATTTTTTTTACCTGTCCTGTATGGCACTGTAGCAATCAGAATTATTGTCTGAAGGCCAAGAAAAGTGCCCAACAATTTACTTTCCCAAGTCGTCCTTTTGCCAAACTGGTCCACTTGATTTTCATAGTTTATTCGATCTTTATTATTTATTTTTATTTTAAGTTATTACAATCAGAAAGGACAGGACTTGGGGATGGGAAAGAGAAATAAAAAGAACAGAGAAGTTGGGGAGAGATTTAACAGAAGGAGAGGGAAAGAAAAATGGAGGTGAAGAGGGATAGAGAGAAAAGACACTAAAAATCTGCTTCACTACCTGCTGAGAAAAAAACAAAAAACAAAAGGAAAACAGCACAGTAGGGAAACTATAGCAACAGCCAACATAAGCATAGGTATCTGTAAATAATAAATACTGAATCTTACTGAGCAGCACACAAGACCGACAACGCATGATATGTTTAGAGGCAGCAGCCAACCAAGCCAACCTGGAAAGAGCATGGTGACCCAGCAGCCATGGTGCAGAAGCTACAAGGGGCTGCGGCAACGTGCCTGCAGCCTCTGCTATCAGACAGCTGTGCCAGAGCGGAACGAGCCCTGGCCCCAGAGGCCTGAGGTCCGAGGATCCCACATCCCCCGGACCGAGCCAGGCCCCGCCAAGCAGCCACTGGGAGTGAGCCAGTACATACCTCAGCGCCCCACCCCGGATACTAAGAACCACCAGTGAACTGACGGCTGAGGGCATCAGCCACTGGCAGGGAGTGTAGTGGGGGGGGTTGCCTCCACACCTGGGGGGTGCCTGAGATGTTCCCAGAGAGGTGAAGTCTAAGACCTGTCCTGACACATAGTCATAGACATAGAGAAACGGGCACACACAGACACAAACATGCATTTCCACCCTCATGCACACATATACGAATATTCAGCATTCGTCCAACGAGGTGACAAGCAGAAATGAACACTGTACGCACACTCACTCTCCCCAAACATACTCTATACCCCAGGTCCAGGTACCTATCACCCTCAGAGGGGCAATTTGCCCCCAGACCCAGGAGAAAAATTTAAAAAAAATAAAACACAGCAAAAACACGTCGAAGGATATTCCAACATATTAACCATTGCACTCCAAGTTTTCTGACTTTTGCAAACAAAACAAAAACAAAATAAAAAACAAACCCTTTAGATGGGCGATCGTGGCTCAAGAGTTGGGAGTTCGCCTTGTAATCGGAAGGTTGCCGGTTCGAGCCCCGGCTCGGACAGTCTCGGTCGTTGTGTCCTTGGGCAAGACACTTCACCCGTTGCCTACTGGTGGTGGTCAGAGGGCCCGGTGGCGCCAGTGTCCGGCAGCCTCGCCTCTGTCAGTGCGCCCCAGGGTGGCTGTGGCTACAACGTAGCTTGCCATCACAGTGTGTGTGTGTGAATGGGTGAATGACTGGATATGTAAAGCGCTTTGGGGTCCTTAGGGACTAGAAAGCGCTATATAAATACAGGCCATTTACCATTTACCATTTCCCCTGGGGTGGAGACAAGCAGACCGCCCCGGTCCTGCTACAGCAGGGAGGCCCAGCATCCCAGACCCCGATGGCGAACAGAGAACGGGGGTGTGAAGATCGCATACCTCTCTCCGCCCGCTCATATGTGGTGTTGCTGCGTGCTGTTCTAAAGTGCATTTAAAACACAGGAAGGGTATGGTGCTTCCTGCCAGAAAGCAGCAGGTGTCAGCCCGGCCCTTCCTGAGAACCCTCAATGTCTACATGTATTTAAAATTGAGAGGTGGGCACCGGCACCAGAGGTGAGGTTGAATACACAGACCGTATTCAACCTGGATGCCGTATAGTGTGCCCACCCCCACGGCCCTATATGTATCTGCTATGAGAATATGAGTAATGTGGATGTCTAGGTTGTGAAATAAAATTGAGGCACAGGTGGCCAGAAGGGGACAGAGGAGGAATGTCTCCCCTGCACCTCAGTGATGCACCTGTACACCAAGGCCCTGCATGTGTGGGGGTGTGAGGGAGGCAGTTGGGGATGAGGAGGGAAGGAATTGGGGGGGGGGCTCAGCTCAGCTCAGATAACTTATTTTTGATTGACTAAACAGCACGCTGATGACGGGTGTGGTTGGCAGCATCATAATTTTGGATTATTGGATAGTCTGTCTGTCACATTTTCACAAGAATGGATAATGGTGGTTAAAGGTCAAAGTTACTGTGGTCTACCATCCATTACATTAAAGCGTTTTTTAATGCTTTCCACATCTGCAATTCTTTTAGGGTCCGTGTGGGTCTCAGTGATGCAAACTTCGTCATTAGATAGTGAGCATGAAGGACCACATAAGCATGTGCCTGCCTTTTTTGTGACCATGCAGATTCGTCCGTGGAGATTTTGCATGAAAATGCATTAATGACACATGTGCCCAGGCTGTGGATTTTGAAGATTTAGAACAGGAATGCCTACACGGCTGTTGGGTCTTCAGTTGTCTGTGTCCATGTCCGCAACATAGTATAATCCAGGCTTAAGTGACTACAATACTGTGCAAAAGTCTTGAGCCATGCTTCATTTCTTTATAGCTTGATGAGAAATGATGCCACAATTTATTTAAAGTGGTGCAAAAATACATGAATATACAATATATAAAGCAAAAAGCTTTATACATAGCCTGAACTCTCTTAGACAGCTTTTTTTGTAATTTCATTTGTAGTCTTTGGTAATAATTCTCCAGGCTTCTTGAGGGACGTTCAGCAGATGTTTACTCCCTTTTGTTCTCTGTCAAGCTGATCCCATAATATTTTGTTGTTGAGCTCCAGGCGCTGACTGGTAATGTTCCATTGTGTTTTTGTTTTATCCAGGTTTGCTTTTTACATTACACCATTAAAACAGAAGTTTTTATGTCTGAATTGGAACCCAGCATAGAAATAGAAGTCAAGAAAGCATGTGACACAAGCTTATGCATGTGTGTGTGTAAGCTTTTACTATCATGGGTTTGACATCAATGTTATGCAATACACAATGCTGAAAAACCATGCCATTGATTAAAAGATAAGCCTATGATTCCAATGGACTGGAGAATTTGAAACTTGCTCTCGCCTACAAATGTTTTCAATTCCCAGTACTAGTCAAAGATCAGTGTGACTTTCCAAAAGACATTTATGTCCATAGCTCACAAATCTTTAATAGTATGAAATAATGTTTTTTTTAAATTAAGGATGTATTCACAGGATTAAAGCATAAGCATATTTTATCATTAGCATTAATTTATCCAATGGCCAGAAACAACAGGAAGGTGCTTAGATTTTTGTAAGTAGCACAGAGGAGTGCTAACATAAGAGGAGTCATGGGCAATTTAAAAAACTCATAAGAAGTTGTATTAGCCAATAAGGTCAATATTACATCTGTTGATAATTTTGATGAATAAATAATTTAAGATGTCAATCTCTCCACATACGCACTGTATCAAGAGGATTAGCATGCTCCCCAAAGACCAGTGCAGTAGAATATAGGCATATATTCTAAAAATTGTAGACTTTTAGAGCTGGATTTCCCAAGAAAATGACATTGTGCTAATATGCACTGAGGATTTTGTTACATTTGTGTCTGCAATCTGTCTGCATTCAGTGTCTGAATAACTCAGATTATTATGCAGTCAAGTGCTGGACTGAGATCGTGCCTCTGCAACTGAAGGAAAATGTTCAGCAGTGGAAACTCTACTTCAGCTTGGTGTTTCTGTGATACAAATGCTGTTGCAGACCCAGCATGCCTGATATGTGAGGTGTGACGATCCTCTGCCTCAACTAGGCCTGCTGCATGTTTCCTGCTGTTTGCTCCTCTGTGTTGCCCTGTTGCAGGTTCCTGCTAGCTGGAGTTAATTTCCTCAGGAGCACTGAAGAACCAGCTGTCTCAGTCTTGCTGCCTCTCTATACAGCCATGCCATTTGTTTGGTTCTCCTCAGCCTAATTATTTTAAGCTTTCCATTACACAACACCATATACCTAATAGTCAAATTCATCCAACTGCAAATACACTAACAACACCACAGGTCTCATAAAGTTAATTATGGTTTCTCTTTCAGTGAATACATTGGTCAATTTTGGCTAAAGCTGTATTTCTCCTGTTACTTGTTGTGGCTCACGAGTTGTGTCGAATCCTGGATGCAACCCATTGCAGTTGTTTTGGTTTGTGACATGTAGAATAGTAAAGTACATTATCTGCTTTGTGTACTGGAGAATATAGTGGAAATAGCGTATTTTGTTAAGGCACCATTGGAGGAGGAGGCTTCAGTATTGCCATACATGCAATTTCAGGTGGGCCTTTGCTATGTTGGAGAGAGAACTGTCTTTCAGCAAGCTGATGACATGAACTTTGGTAATCCATGCATCTTTTTAAAGAAACGTAACTCTTGTCAGTTCAGAAGAAGAAGCACTTGCATTGACATGGATGGTAAAATATTTTGAAGTTTATGTCAATTCTGGTGTGCCAGTGGTGGTATAACTGCTTTATTAGCTAAAATCTATCATTGTGCATTGCCAGTACCTGCAGGCATTGATAAAGTAATTGGTAAGCTTAGACTTATATGATTCTGATAATAGGAAATATTAGAACTGGTTTTCAAAGTGGCAACAATTTTTGATTGCCATCCCTAGGTGGTGGTGGATGGATTATCTACAACTACTTACAGGTGGTTTGGGCAAATGTGTGTGTTACCTACTTGGTTCTATCCTTGCGTCCTCTTCCCACTTATTTTGCTTCCTTGTGGTATCAGGTTGCTGAGGATGTGGTGGCAGGGTTGAAACAATGCTGGGTGTCAACCATCAACTTTTGTTTTTATAAATGGTTCATTGATTATTCGGCTAGTTTTTTGTTTTGTTACACCAGTTGAAAAGTCAGAAGTAATGTTAGACTGGCATTGAAAACATTCCATCTCCTATTGTATTTCATTTGAGATCAGTCTGTTGTTATGACTCCATTCTTATGGAGGGGCGTGTGATGGCTTACTGCCTTGGCTGGGCCTGCTGTATGGAACCTGGTGTTTGTCCCTCAGTATTTCCTTGCAGGTTCCTCCTAGGTGGAGTTGATCAGTTCAATTGGGAGTACCTGACCAGTCTTACTGGAGCAATTAAGACCTGCCTCAGTCTTTTCTTTCTCCCCATCCACCCAGTATCATGCTATTTGTTTGGGTTAAGCCTGGTAATCTTAGATTTTACATTACACAACACCATATGTGTTTTACACTCAGTATTCTTCCAGCTGTTGACACACCTCATAAAGTTAATGATGTTTTATGCGTCTTTTAGTTAATACATTTTCTAAATATTGGTTAAAGTTGTGTTATGTCACACCTCATGAGCCAGAGTGTGACGGTGGTTAGAAATCCACTCTAACCACTGTCACTATCTGTCGTCTCCTTATGGTTACAGCTGTAACCATAAAGAATTTTCACATTGTATACCTGTGTTGACATCCTTGACAGACCTTTGTATGTGCTTGTTCCCACTTGTTAAGTCTGAGATGATGCTGAAAATGAAATTGGCAGTTGAGGGAGGACGTGCCCACCTCCACTCTCCCAGCTCATATTTAAATACTAATTGTTACGAAACCTCTCTGGTGTATGCTACTTAGCCCTTCTGTCTACCTCCTCCACTTTTATATTTTTCTCTGCATGTGATTCAGTTACATTTCTAAGTGCACCATTATGTTGGACTGTAAGCATTTAACTCGCATGCATGTTCTAGCAACCACCTTAAAGCTCACCTGTCAAAAAGCTGTTTACACCTCTAAATGATAGTTTCAGAGTATGGTGAGTGGTTAAGGTCACAGCTGGACTTTCTAATCATCTGTTTCTTGGTAAACATACAATAACAGATTTCAGGTCCACTCTAATTTCCGTTTAAGTGAATATTCACAAATATCACTGCACGAAAATCTGAAAATCTTTTTTTTTAAAGGGCTTAGTTTTCACTGGTTTTATGTAAATGGTAAATGGCCTGTATTTGTATAGCGCTTTTCTAGTCCCTAAGGACCCCAAAGCGCTTTACACAACCAGTCATCCACCCATTCACACACTGGTGATGGCAAGCTACATTGTAGCCACAGCCACCCTGGGGAGCACTGACAGAGGCGAGGCTGCTGGAAACTGGCGCCACCGGCCCCTCTGACCATCACCAGTAGGCAACGGGTGAAGTGTCTTGCCCAAGGACATAACGACCGAGACTGTCCAAGTCGGGGCTCGAACCGGCAACCTTCCCGATTTCAAGGCGAACTCCCAACTCTTGAGCCACGATCGCCCATATCTAGCCATGTGTGGGTGAAAGGGCAAAATGCATAGAAAATGCTACATCTACAAAAGTACCCATGTAATCCTTGATGTAGCTTAAATATTTTTATTAACTATTTTTACACCTAAAGCTGAATTAAATACAGAGTCCAGAGGTTGGACAAAAAATTCTACAAATGCAGCCGAGACAAATCATATTATTTTATTTATTTTAGGTTAAAAAGCAAATGTAGAGATGATCTGAAATGGTTGACTTAACATTACTTGCTGGTCAGTATTGGCAATAAAAGCCAATCAGTGTAATTAATTTTTTAACGGTGTGCTGGTGATGAGCAGCAAGAGAATCTGATTGAGAAAGCAAGGAATACTGCATGTTCATACAGTAAGGATGTCAGTCACAAGGTGGTCTCACCCTAGTGGAGACTTTATACCCACTAGGGATGGCTGTAAGTCAAGAGGGGGTAGAGTAGGTCATCTTCTAATCGGAAGGTTGATTTTTTTGATCCCTGGTTGTTCCACTTTCCAGTCTGGATGTCGTAGAATTCTTGGGCCAGATCTTGAACCCTGAGTTGTTCTCTGATGTGTTCATCAAATTATGAATGTGTGTGAATTTAAGATAGAAATCACTTAGGTATAGAAACAAATGCTTGTGTGAATGGGTGAATGAGGCATGTTTTATGTAAGAGTTTTGAGTGAACTGTGATAGTATTGGGATGGAGCCTTTTTGCCTTCAGGACTACCTTATTTCTGTGTGGCATAGATTCAACAAGGTGCTGAAAATACCTCACATCTCCTGTTCTCACCATATCCCAAAGGTGTTCTGCTGGATTGAGATCTGGTGACCGAGGAGGCCATTTCAGTCTAGTGAATTCATTGTCATGTTTAAGAAACCAGTTTAGATAATTTCAGCTTTGTAACATGGGACATTATCCTGCTGGGACCAGTCATCCAAAGATAAATGCACTATGATCATAAAGCTTGATGTTGTGTGATGTTTTCAGCATACCTTGGTTGTAACAAGTGGTTTTTGGGTTGTCTGTGAAGGTTTTTGGGTTACCCTTCTGTTGGCTCAAAGTAGTCTGGCCATTCTCCTCTGACTTCTGGCATCATCAAGGTATTTCACCCAGTGAGCTGCCTATCACTAGATATTTTCTCTTTTTTTGTGTAGGGGAAAATGCCAGTAATTCAGCAGTTTCTAAAATGTTCACACCACTTATCTGATGGTAAATAAATAGTAAACCTATCCTGGTCCACAAACACATCAGCCCTAGTAAAGAAAGCCCAGCAGCGCCTCCATTTCTTGAGGGCTCTGAGATGGAACAGGCTGCAGACTGAACTCCTAGTGTCCTTCTACCGTGCCACTATCGAGAGTGTGCTGGTGCACGCCATCCCTGTGTGGTACGCTGGTTGCACAACAGCTGACAAGAAGAGACTACAGAGGATCATCAGAACTGCAGAGAAGGTGATCGGCTGTCCACTCCCCTCCCTGGACTTAATTGCCAGCTCAAGATGTCTCTCCAGAGCCAGGGCAATTACAAAGGACCACCTCCATCCTAACCACCACCTCTTCAACATCCTGCCCTCTGGAAAAAGGTTCAGATCCATCAGGTGCAAAACCAACAGACTAAATAACAGCTTCTTCCCGTGGGCTGTCAGAACTATTAATGGAAACTAAGAGTGTGTAAAGACTTCCCCAACACATCCACCCTGACACTGCTGTTGATCATCTATGTGCAATATCTCAGTCTTTCCATGTTCTGTGCAATATTTTTGGCTCAAGTGCAGTTATTTTGGTCCCAGTCTGGTTCAATGTTTCCTACACATACACCATGTATATAGTTCCACTCACACATGTACAGTGGCTTGCAAAAGTATTCGGCCCCCTTGAAGTTTTCCACATTTTGTCACATTACAGCCACAAACATGAATCAATTTTATTGGACTTCCAGGTGAAAGACCAATACAAAGTGGTGTACACGTGAGAAGTGGAATGAAAATCATACATGATTCCAAACATTTTTTACAAATAAATAACTGAAAAGTGGGGTGTGCGTAATTATTCAGCCCCCTGAGTCAATACTTTGTAGAACCACCTTTTGCTGCAATTACAGCTGCCAGTCTTTTAGGGTATGTCTCTACCAGCTTTGCACATTGTTGTAACTTTATTGCAGTCTATTGTTTGATAACAGCATTTTGGTTATTTTGTAAGTGATTTAAGTGTTAGTCATATGTTTAGTGAGAGCTGTTAATTATAAATTTAATTTTTTGCTAAAGGGAGCATTTAACAGGTATTTTCATTAGAAAACTGCGTTTCCCAGAATCCTTTGTGGTAGACGAAAGTTACTCTGGGTTTTAGCTAGCAAAGAAAGTTTCGGGAAGCCATTATATGTTGCTCTGATGTCGAGCAGTTTATTTGTTGTACACCCCTTTTTGAAGCCCTATATAAAGGCTATCGTTTCTACAATTGATGTCTGATCCATTTTTTTGGCTAAGTGCATTCGCCACAATATTTTTTGGTGCCGAAACCCGGGAGAAATGACCGAACAGGATTTATGCGGAGCCGCCGCCGAAGCTGCGGGAGTGGCGGATGACGAGCATCAGAGAGAAATGGAAAGAACAAAACGGAAACGTGGAACGATAAGAGGTGCTACCACACGACTTGTACATCAAATTGACTCCGAAATGGCTAAACCAGATCCGGACACTGACCATCTGAGCACATTACTGGAAATGCTGTCGGCAAAGGAGCTCAGTTTGTATGCCTTAGATAGTGAAATAGAACGTAAAACAGCTCTGGATGACCTGGAAATGGAGATCGAAAGCGCAGAGGAATATAAGGAGCGCATCATCCTGTCCAAGAGCCGTGCACGGCGCATAATTAAGAGAAATGAGGATTGCCGCGAACGAGCCGCGCATCAAAGGGTGAGTGACGCTAGCTCTGCTCATTCATTGGCACAGAGAGCATCGGTAAAACTTCCTAAGCTGATCATTCACAAATATGATGGAGATGCCAGTTTGTGGCAGGAGTTTTGGAGTCAATATGAAGCTGTTATTCACCACAATGATGCACTATGCAAAAGAGAGAAGTTTACATATTTGAAAACCTATCTCACTGGCCAAGCAGCAAAGGCAGTTGCAGGACTGATGTTGACAGATGAAAATTATGACAACGCAATTGAGTTACTGCAAAACCGATTTGGAAGAAAGGATGTAGTAATTAGTGCGCACATGTCAAAACTGCTGAACCTCACTCCTGTTAAAAAATCCTCTGATGTGCATGCTTTGAGGCAGCTGTATGATGAATGTGAAATTCAGATCAGAAGTTTAGAGTCATTGGGTGTAGTGTCAGAAAGCTACGGAAGCTTGTTATGCCCAATATTGCTAAAGATGATTCCGGATGATATAGCTCTTGAATACAGCCATCAGAGAAATGGAGATGAAGAGTGGAAAGTGTCGGAAATGGTCACATTCCTACAGAAGGAGGTTCAGAGCAGGGAAAGAGCGCTGCAAATGACAAAGTCGTACAACCCACAGAAAACTGAAAATAAACTGTACAAGCCACCGTTCAGTGATGTGAGGTTTAAAAGGTCTAGCATACAATCTACTGCTGCCCTGTACACAGCCAGCCAGAAACAAAACACCTGTATATTCTGTGAGTGTGAGGATCACAAATCGGAAAACTGCCCAAATAATGACACGCTTCAAAGAAAGGACAAGTTAAAGAGAATGGGGAGATGTTTTGTGTGTTTGGGACAGAAACACATTGCAAGATTCTGTAAGATTAAGAATGTGTCCTGTGAGAAATGTGGACGGAGACATCACGTTGCTGTGTGCGGTGGTGAAAAGGTGGATGTACAGGCCCCATCCCAACCAGAAGAAGCAGTGGTCTCCTCCGTGCTCCCTCATTCAGTAAGAGTGAAACCAGGTGAACAGAACACTGTGTTGCTACAGACTGCAAAGGTGTGGATTGAAGGCCCATCAGGCAGAAGGGTAGCTCGTTGCTTATTAGATGGAGGCAGCCAAAGAAGCTTCATACATGAAACGTTGGTGAAGAGCCTAAATTTACCAGTAATAAGGCAAGAGACATTGACACTACACACATTTGGGTCCTCTTTTCCCACAAGATCACAGCGCGGCATAGTGAAGGTCATGCTACAAAATATCTGGGATCCTAGCCAGAGTATTGTAATAGAAGCTGTGGAGACCCCACAAGTGTGCTCGGCAATAATGAAGGTTCCTGGTGAACAGATCCAGCATGAGCTTAAGAAAAGAGGACTACAACTGGCTGACTTCCCAGGATCCAATGAGGAACCAGAGCTTGCTGTCCTCATAGGAGCTGACTACTATTGGCAGATCGTGACAGGAAGAGTGGAGAGACTTACAGAAACATTGGTGGCACTGGAGAGCACCTTCGGATGGTCTGTTCAGGGGCCAGTCTCTGCATCAACTGTTACAGAGGCAACCTGCATGTTCATTCCCTGTGAGGAAGAGCAACTCCTCTCCAAGCAACTGAAAGCATTCTGGGAAATAGAGTCTCTGGGTATTACAAACGAGAAAACGAAGAACCCAGAAGATGATGAGGCTCTGCAGATGTTTGAGAGAACGACCATGTTTAAAGATGGACGATATCAGGTGGAGTTGCCATGGAAGCCAGAAAAGGTAGAGCTCTCAGACAACTACAGAGTTGCCAAAAAACGGCTGGAAGGTCTGAGTAAAAGATTTAAGAAGGATGTCACACTCTTCAGCAGGTATAATCAAGTGGTGGAGGACTACTTGGACCAGAAGATCGCAGAGGAAGTGACACCAAACAGCGGCACAGACTCTGTAATGTATTATATGCCTCACCATGCAGTGCTGAGAGAGGACAAAGCAACCATAAAATTACGAGTGGTCTTTGATGCATCGTCCCATGAAGAAGGCTGTCTGTCGCTGAATGACTGCTTATTTACGGGGCCAAATTTGAATCCAGATCTGCTCAGTGTTCTCCTTAGATTTAGGGAACATGAAATCGCCTTTCTGGCAGACATAAAACAAGCATTCCTGCAAATACGTCTTGCAGAAAGGGACAGAGATGCAGTCAGGTTCCTGTGGTTCTCAGGTGCACCAAAAGGAGAAGTGAATGATCACCTGCGCATTCTGAGGATGACGAGAGTGGTGTTTGGAGTTACGCCAAGCCCGTTTCTGCTTGCAGCGACAATTCAAGGACATCTAAAACAATATGAAACAAGCCAACCACAAGTGGTGAATACAATAAGGAAGTCACTTTACGTAGATGACTTCATTTCAAGTACACACTCAGTGGAAGAGGCGTATCACATAACGACGAATGCCAAAGAAATACTGGCGGCTGCTGGTATGGAGCTTTGCAAATGGATGACAAACTCAGCTGAACTGAGGCAGAAATGGGAGAAGAGCTCCACAAACTACATGATGGCACCTGAAACGAATGGAGTAGCATTAAAGGTGCTTGGATTAGTGTGGAGGCCAGAGCCTGATGATTTCACCTTTGACCTTAGTTCACTAGTGAGGCTTCTAACAGAGAAGAAAGGAACCAAACGAAGTGTGCTACAGTCCTCAGCACGAATTTATGACCCGCTTGGTTTTCTGAACCCCTTCACCATTAGGGTCAAGTGTATGTTCCAGGCAATGTGGGAGAGGGGGCTCTCCTGGGATGAAGAATTGCCACCAGATCTGGCACAAGAATGGCAACAGTGGTGTTCAGAGCTTACTCAGTTACACCAGCTTGCCATACCAAGGTGGTACCAAATCAATATGCAACAAGAAAGCAAAGATGGCTTGGAATTACATGTGTTTTGTGATGCCAGTGAAAGGGCATACAGTGCTGTGGCCTATCTGCAAGGCAAAACACGAGAAGGAGAAACGACAATGAGCTTGGTCGCATCTAAAGCCAGGGTGGCTCCCCTAAAGAAAATGACGTTGCCACGTCTGGAACTCATGGGAGCCGTGATTGGGGCCAGATTGGCGAACAACTTGATCATCTCGCTGAAGATGGAGCAAGCCCAAATAAAAATGTGGACTGACTCCATGATCACTTTGCAATGGATTTGCAGTTCGGCACAAAGGTGGAAACCGTTTGTTGCAAACCGAGTGACTGAGATCCAGACTCTTACGAGTCCTTCTTCATGGTCACACATCCCAGGGAAGGCTAATCCCGCTGACCTGCCCACAAGAGGACAATCAGTGGAGGCCCTACTACAAAACCAGCTATGGTGGAATGGCCCCAGTTTTCTTGTATCAGAAGATCGGATACATGAGTCTGAAGATCAAAACATTTCAGACGAAATGAATGTAGAACTTAAATCCAGTCATCAAATAGCCATTCAGTTTGCTGCTAATGACACTGACATCTGTGAACCAATACTGAAGCTTGAGAGTTACAGCAAACTGAAGAGAGTGCTCAGAGTGACAGCATGGATTAGGAGATTCATAACTAATACAAAAACAACAATGCAACCAAAGATGCAAGGTGAGCTGACAGCAAATGAGCTTCTTGATGCTGAGAAGTACTGGATTAAGGTTGCACAACATCACAGTTTTCACCAGGAGGTCCAGAGACTGAGGGTAGGAAAACCTGTGATGAATGACAGTAAGATTCAGGAACTGAAACCATTCCTTGATGAAGATGAGCTGCTTAGTGTCGGAGGCAGGCTGCAGCAGTCGGACTTCACATTCAGAGAGCGGCATCCTTGGATTCTGCCAAACAAACACAGATTTTCAGAACTGCTGATACAGGACTGTCACAAAAGGGTGATGCATTCAGGAGTGAGGGACACTCTTGTACAAATAAGAGAGAGATATTGGATCATCCGGGCTCGGCAGCTGGTTAAGAGCATTGTGACCAGATGCACTGTGTGTAAGAGGTTTAAGGCAAAGGCTGGGCATCAGCTAACCGCACCTTTGCCTAGGGACCGAATATCCGAGTCACCACCATTCGAAGTTACAGGTGTGGATTTTGCTGGGCCGCTCTATGTGAAAACAGAGGATTCTGTGAAAAGATCCTACATTGCCCTATTTACCTGTGCTGTGACACGAGCGGTTCATTTAGAGCTTGTGTCAGATCAGTCAACTGAGACATTTTTGTTAGCGTTGAAGAGATTCATTGCCAGGAGAGGGCTATGCAGAGTTATCTATTCTGACAATGCCAGAACATTTAAGAGAGCAGACCAAGATTTGAAGGAGCTATGGAAGACAATTAAAGACCCACATTTGCTGGAGTTTTTCTCGGAAAGAGGAGTTACTTGGAAGTTCATTGCAGAAAGAGCAGCCTGGTGGGGTGGATTCTGGGAACGTCTTGTCAGATCAGTGAAAATCTGCCTCAAGAAGGTGTTAGGTAGAGCTTCACTCCACTTTGAAGAAATGTGTACTGTGTTGGCGGAAGTTGAAGCTACTCTGAACTCTAGGCCTCTCACCTTTGTGCATAACGAGGTAAATGAACCGCAACCACTTACTCCAGCCCACTTTTTGGTGGGCAAACGACTGACATCTCTACCACCCAAGTCAATCCCGAAGGACACACACCATCCAACACCTAACAAAGAGGACATTACTCGGAGATGGAGATATCGGCAGAAACTCATGACCAACTTCTGGAACACCTGGAGAAGGGACTATCTGTTGGAGCTGAAGTCAGCTCATTGCTGTGACGCTTCAAAGTCTACACCCCTAAAACTAGGGGATGTCGTGCTCATTGGGCATGACAACCTCCCCAGACAAGTGTGGAAACTTGGAAGAATTGAAGAAATGTTTCCTGGTCGAGACGGTCTTGTTAGATCTTGCCTAGTTCGCACGACAACGGGGACTCTGTTAAGAAGACCGATTCAGTTGTTGTATAACCTAGAGCTTTAGATGAACAGATTGTTCATCGGGGGGGAGGATGTTGTAACTTTATTGCAGTCTATTGTTTGATAACAGCATTTTGGTTATTTTGTAAGTGATTTAAGTGTTAGTCATATGTTTAGTGAGAGCTGTTAATTATAAATTTAATTTTTTGCTAAAGGGAGCATTTAACAGGTATTTTCATTAGAAAACTGCGTTTCCCAGAATCCTTTGTGGTAGACGAAAGTTACTCTGGGTTTTAGCTAGCAAAGAAAGTTTCGGGAAGCCATTATATGTTGCTCTGATGTCGAGCAGTTTATTTGTTGTACACCCCTTTTTGAAGCCCTATATAAAGGCTATCGTTTCTACAATTGATGTCTGATCCATTTTTTTGGCTAAGTGCATTCGCCACAATACACATCTACAGACTGAAATTCTTGCCCATTCTTCTTTGCAAAACAGCTCCAGCTCAGTCAGATTAGATGGACAGCGTTTGTGAACAGCAGTTTTCAGATCTTGCCACAGATTCTCGATTGGATTTAGATCTGGACTTTGACTGGGCCATTCTAACACATGGATATGTTTTGTTTTAAACCATTCCATTGTTGCCCTGGCTTTATGTTCAGGGTCGTTGTCCTGCTGGAAGGTGAACCTCTGCCCCAGTCTCAAGTCTCCAGCTCAGTCAGATTAGATGGACAGCGTTTGAACAGCAGTTTTCGGATCTTGCCGCAGATTCTCAATTGGATTTAGACACCAGACAGGTCAGGGATAAAGTTATTGAGAAATTTAAAGCAGGCTTAGGCTACAAAAAGATTCCCCAAGCCTTGAACATCCCACGGAGCACTGTTCAAGCGATCATTCAGAAATGGAAGGAGTATTGCACAACTGTAAACCTACCAAGACAAGGCCGTCCACCTAAACTCACAGGCCGAACAAGGAGAGCGCTGATCAGAAATGCAGCCAAGAGGCCCATGGTGACTCTGGATGAGCTGCAGAGATCTACAGCTCAGGTGGGGGAATCTGTCCATAGGACAACTATTAGTCGTGCACTGCACAAAGTTGGCCTTTATGGAAGAGTGGCAAGAAGAAAGCCATTGTTAACAGAAAACCATAAGAAGTCCCGTTTGCAGTTTGCCACAAGCCATGTGGGGGACACAGCAAACATGTGGAAGAAGGTGCTCTGGTCAGATGAGACCAAAATGGAACTTTTTGGCCAAAATGCAAAACGCTATGTGTGGCGGAAAACTAACACTGCACATCACTCTGAACACACCATCCCCACTGTCAAATATGGTGGTGGCAGCATCATGCTCTGGGGGTGCTTCTCTTCAGCAGGGACAGGGAAGCTGGTCAGAGTTGATGGGAAGATGGATGGAGCCAAATACAGGGCAATCTTGGAAGAAACCTCTTGGAGTCTGCAAAAGACTTGAGACTGGGGCAGAGGTTCACCTCCCAGCAGGACAACGACCCTGAACATAAAGCCAGGGCAACAATGGAATGGTTTAAAACAAAACATATCCATGTGTTAGAATGGCCCAGTCAAAGTCCAGATCTAAATCCAATCGAGAATCTGTGGCAAGATCTGAAAACTGCTGTTCACAAACGCTGTCCATCTAATCTGACTGAGCTGGAGCTGTTTTGCAAAGAAGAATGGGCAAGAATTTCAGTCTGTAGATGTGCAAAGCTGGTAGAGACATACCCTAAAAGACTGGCAGCTGTAATTGCAGCAAAAGGTGGTTCTACAAAGTATTGACTCAGGGGGCTGAATAATTACGCACACCCCACTTTTCAGTTATTTATTTGTAAAAAATGTTTGGAATCATGTATGATTTTCGTTCCACTTCTCACGTGTACACCACTTTGTATTGGTCTTTCACGTGGAATTCCAATAAAATTGATTCATGTTTGTGGCTGTAATGTGACAAAATGTGGAAAAGTTCAAGGGGGCCGAATACTTTTGCAATCCACTATATATATATATATATATATATATATATACACACACTGCTTTTTATTTTATTTTATTCTATTTATTTATTTATTTATTTTCCACCTTCGATGTATATTGGTTTCTCTTTTTCTTACTTTAGCACCTTTGTGGTCCAGCTACCCAATTTCGCTGTGCAAGAAACTGCACAATGACAATAAAAAGCTCTAAGTCTAAGTAAATGGCCTGTATTTGTATAGCGCTTTACTTAGTCCCTAAGGACTACAAAGTGCTTTACACGTTCAGTCATCCACCCATTCACACACTGGTGATGGCAAGCTACATTGTAGCCACAGCCGCCCAGGGCTCACTGACAGAGGCGAGGCTGCCGGACACTGGCGCCACCGGGCCCTCCGACCTTCACCAGTAGGCAACGGGTAAAGTGTCTTGCCCAAGGACACAACGACCGAGACTGTCCAAGTCGGGGTTTGAACCGTCAACCTTCCGATTACAAGACAAACTGCCAACTCTTGAGCCATGATCGCCCCAACAACCAATGCAACAAGTCACTTAAATCACCTTTCATCCTCATTCTGATTCTGGGTTTGAACTTAAGCAGGTCTTCTTGATCAAGTCTACATGCTTAAATGCATCGAATTGCTGCCATTGCAGATATTTCCATTAACAAGCATTTAAACAGGTGCAGCTAACAAAGTGATTGGTAAGTATAATTTACATAATGAACCGAATGTTGTATTCAGTAAAACATGATCTAGTGATTGAGACCATAAACTCATCAGGAAAGTGTTTACTGAGGCCAAAGTTCATTTTCATATCGACCTCTATACAACTAGACTCACATTTTGCGGCCAGAGGAGTTGCCCACTGCTGGCCAATAACTGTTACATTTTTACATTACCACATACAGGATATTGCATGTACTTTGATTTTGGCTATTATATGTAAAGTGATCACTTAGAGGGTGACGGTGACTGCAAGGAGGTTGTGGGTTGCAGTGCTGGGTTGGTTAACCAGTCAAGAAAATGGATGGGTAGATGATCACTTAGAGGGAGAATTAGAGGCAACTGAATGTCTATTTTTTTTGGGGGGGGGGGGGTCTCTCATCATGTACAGACTCCATCTGGGTGCAGCCTTCTATCCCTTTTGAAGATGGTAGAGGGGAAACATTGCAATGGAAACAATTCCTTTTTTTTTTTTTTTTTTTTTTTTTTTGATAAGTGCTACTTTCAGGGCAGTCTCACCAAAGAAATATGAAAAGTCACTAAATCTAGTGACGGTATTGTAAAGCTGGGAACATTAATAAGCAATGCAAACCAGCCACCTTTTCTCCTTGATTTTATGGGCTTAGAACTTCATCACTTTGCTAAAGCTTGTGATGAAGCTTTAGCAAATCCTAACCAGTTACTGCTCCTAAGGTTTAAAAAACTGTCATTAGAAATTTTCAGTTAAAGCCATTTCTAGAGTTTGATCTTTCTTTTAATTCTTCCAAATTTGTAACATCCAGTGACCACAGGGTTCACAAAGCAAAGGAGAGAATTTGACATTAAAGCTAAATGATGCTTTAAAATCAGACAAAGGCTGTAAAAATATGTTTCTCTAGCTTGCAGTTTCTATTATCTGACATGTAATTTGGAAAGGGGAGCTAAGGAGAACTGTGGATATAAAAAGAAGATATGGAGCGCAAAGACAGTTCAGATAAAGCTTCATGTCTGCTTGGAGGAAACCCCCTCCAAGCAGACAAATAGCTTCATTAGGCGATGTACTGGTTACTGTGTCGTATTAAAGAATAGACGGGGTCTACATGGGAAAGTCATCTGTGACCTCTTCAAAAGAGTGATTGACTACAATATTCAGTGCAACTGCTGGATAAGCCTAAATAATTTTGTAATCAAGTGCCCTGGAGAGATGGATTAAAAAGACTAGCCACCATTCAATTTTAGCCATTTGTTTAGAGAAAAATGGAGCAGTATTTGTTAAAAAGAACACATTGCCAACTGTTAGCATGGGGTTGGAAATTCTGTTTTAGTGCTGTGAGTGCTAGTGTGAAAAGAAAGACTGAACCTACAGAGAAAAATGGGTTCCATAAAATAGTCAGTCAAGACAAGAAAACTAAAAAGAGGCTTTTCATGACAGTGATCCAACACTATAAAAATGGCCCCTATTGTCTCTTGACTGTAACATTATTCAAAATTTGTTGATAGATTTTTTAACATGCTCTGCATCTAAGGCAGCCTCATTATTTCAGAACTTCAGACCGCATGCAAAAATGTTCTAATATTCCCCATAGTTGTGCATCTATTTATCTTGTATGCATTCAAAGCCATTTTCAGAATCTGAGCTGTAGAGAGTGTATCTGTTCCTTTCCTTTTTAGAAATCAACAAAAATATAAAATTTGACAAATGTGCCTCATTTTTGGATTATGTTTAGGGCTTGTGGCTATGGTTTGAATATATTTCACAACATATGGTGCAATGGCAACACAAGATGTGCATATGCATTGTACATAATCAGGTCATATCAAACTTTCAATGCCATAATAGTGGTTTATGGGATTGAAAAGCTTTTAGAAGGCTAAATGTTTTCTGCTAAATAGGAAACTACAGTGAATTGACTTTTGATCTCCGGCTTGTGTAAAAGTTCTTGGGCAACATACCAAAGCCTAAAATTGGGGTTGCGGGTTAAGCACTGTGGGTGGTTAGCAAGATGAGAAAAAACGCACATACAGTGTATTTGTAGTGGTCAGAGGTATTGGCTTTTAATGATTCCTTTGAACAGTTTTTCCAGCGTCCAACATACATCTTGAATTACTTTAAAAAACAAGAACTTGGAACACAAGTTGGAATTCATTTTTATTCCACACAGGGTCTAAATGATACACATTGGCTCAAATGTATATATACAGCTCAACTAATAATTTTGATACATTGTCCTGTTGGAGCTCCCAGTGTCCAAGTTTGAACCCCCGTTTTGACATGAAGTTGAAGAATTTCTAACTACTCTTCCTCCTTTATTATTCCATCCACTTGGGCAATGTATCAGTACCACCGACACCAACATAGCCTGAACATGATGCTACCACTACTGTGCTTAACAGTTGTTACAGTGTTCTTAGCTCTAAAAGCGTCAACTTTAGCAGTTCAAAAATAACGTTTGAGCCATTTGGCCACAATGACAATCTTTATCTTTTTTGTCCATCAAATTTTCACCCAGAATGCATTTGTCATATTCATGTGGGCAGCTGCAAATCACAGTCAGTGATTCTTTCTTGGTTGGCAAACTCACTTTACTGTGAACAGTGATGATGGTGTTCCTCCAGTTTCCAGTTTATGACAGGCTTGACAGTTGGTAGTTCCTGGGTTGTTCCTGAACATCATAACCAATTTCATCTTATCTGAGGGTGAGAGTTTGGGCCTTTTTTTTTCCAGACCTTGGCAAAGTGGTAACACATCCAAATAACTTTTACTTAAGTTCAGTTGTTTAAATCAGTGATCCAATGATTATTTGTCAGTCTGGAGAACGCTGTCAAACAACATATAAGACAATGTTTGTGCTGATAAAGAGAAACTAGCAGTTGCAGTTAATGTTAAAGTAATATTTATTTATATAGTAGACTTAAAACAATAGAGTTCACTAAATTGTTTTACATTGAAAATATATAAGTATCCATTAAAACAGAGCAGAATACACAACATTAAAATAAAATAAAAGCAAACCATGCAATGCAATCTTCTAAAATTATGTCACACTGCAGCCAAATGCCAAGGAGAATAACTGGCTTTTTAATAAAGCTTAATTGCCTGTAACATCTAGCACTGCTGATGAGAGGTTAGATTTGTAGGTTTGTTGCTGCTGCTGCAAAAGCACAGTCATCTCTGTTTTTTAATCTAGTTTTAAGAGCATGTGTATAAAAGCAACTGGTTAGTTGAAAGAGCTCTTACAGGTGAATGAATGTGAAGCAGCTCAGATAGATACAAAGGGGCCAGTCCATTTAAAAGTTTTAAAAGTAAGCAATAAAATCTTAAATTCAATTCTAAAAAAGACAGGGAGGCAATGAAGCGTGAAAGGACTGGGTAATATGTTCATTCTTTTCACCCCTCATCCGTAAAAGGCTGATGGGGTGTTGTTGTCACCCTGCAGGGCAGGCGGACAGGAGTGTGGACCACCCAACTTTGTGAACATGATAACTCAAGGAAAATGATACACTTATAGTATCTATTAAAAACCCCGGAGCATCACCATTCCTGGAATATTACTTCTGAATCCTTTGTCTTTCTGTGATGAATATCAATACGAAAAATTGAGTTTTGGAATCAATTTTATTCCTGCTATTTTTTGTTTTGGTTCCAAGCAATATTTCATTTTTACCCCACGGCCATAAAAGGCTGATCAGGTATTGTCACTCTGCTGGGTGGGCGTGTCTAACTTTCCTTAAGACTTTGGAAATTGATCCTCATCCAGGCTCTCATGGATCTCAGCTGTTCAATCGTTTAGTCAATCTTCATCACTAACCAGACATTCCTAGTCCTTGGCCCTGTCAAGTTAAGACATTGTAGGACTTTTAGCACCACTTACTAAAAGACTGCACGTGTGCATGGATGTGTGTTTATGCATGCAAGACAAAAGGGAGAAGAACGGTAGTGCACAGACCTTTGGAGATGGGCGGTCATTATAAGCATAGCAGACAAAGGATTTTGAAGCTGAGTGGGTTGTTTGAATTCCTTGAGTCTCTGGGTTTTCCTCTAACACGGGTCGAAATTCAGAAGTGAGTCTATGTACAAGAGTGAGAGAGAGATGGAGAGAGAGAACAGAAAACTATCTCAAGTGTTGGTTTGAAATTCAACAATGACCTGTAAACAAACTCGGTAAGCGTCAGCAAGAAAAGGGGTTATGATCATGGTGAAATAGAAGGAAAAATAAGTTTTTCGTTTTGTTTTTTCATTCTTTTAAAACCAGTCCGTGGTTTGCATGGTGATTGGATAGCTGTAACTATAAACTACTAGAACAAAGCCCCATTATCCTTTGGTAAGTGGATGGTGGCAAGGCAAGAAAACATTCATTTGCTCATGGCGAAAAAAATATGCTGCTATCAGGAATTTGATTGACGTCTATTTTGATCAGATGATACCGTGAATCATCAGTTACCATCACCTCTGGACACAAACGCTTGTGTTGGATAGTCAGCCTCCTTGCTGGTTGTTGTAGAACATTCAGGATCTTTACTTCTTTTGCCTTTGCTGTTGGCAGTGAGCTTATTTTGTCTGTGCACCTGTGAAAATGTATGTTAGGGTGTGCTCACACTAGGCACGGTTGCTTCATTCCAAGTTTGAGCATGAATGTCCCTCCTCACTGCCTGCCGTGCTAACACTGCCCTTAACAATCTGAGCCTGAGTACGCATCAGTTTGTCTCAGCATCTCAACTCTTCTCATTCCCTTTCTCTTTCACACATGTGCATGCCTTCCTGTAGAGGAAAAGCAGGACTTTTTTATGGCATTCTCTGGGACAGTGGTAGCACACTGTCCATGGACATATTTGTCATTTACTTGAATTAATAAATAATCAAACTGAACCGATCTTTTTTTTTTTTAATCCCAGACATCAATCGCACTAACCAAAAGAATTGGATTGAGCACCTCCTTTGAGTTTTATTATTATGCTTTTATAAGTCTCTTTAATATAGTACAGTGTAAACATTGCTACTTACAATATTTTTTTCGCAGCCATGGAACTCCAATTAATTTTATGATAGCTCCCAAACCTATAATTAAAATTTAATTACACATAATGCAGTTAAAAACTGTTTAAACTCCTGCTTGGACTACTTGTCCGCTAAGAAGCTTTGCTCCGAGGCAGCCCCAATTTCTGCTTTTCCTAAATGAGATCAGTGTCATATGTTTCAACTGAAGTTGCTGTGGAAATGATGCCTTCAGGGGATGTTGTTTACACTGTAGGTTGTTGGTGTAGCTTAGATGTCCATTTCAGTGGGATGATTTGTTTGGATGTGCTCAGCTTTCCTGTCTTAGCAGGTTGAGTTCAGTGTTTGGTAAAACCATTAAATTTGAAAATAAAATCTTTATCTAGATTAACTCTGAAGCATTTTTGTAGTGATTTGTGAAATGTGTTTACTGGACTGCTCTCAATTATTTCATTTGAAATGAAAAAACTAAAAATTTCCAATTCTCCAATGGTGGTTGGAGTACCTTAAATTTCTCAATAATCATTCATTTTATGCTGATATTGGTGAACATAATATACACTAGTCATGAATTAAATTTATGTTGATGGTGTCAAATGACATTTTGATCATGGTCCCAGTTTTTTTTTAGTAAATCTTAGCTGAAATTGTGTTTTTATCTTGTTAGACTTCTTCTTTTTTTGTCTATCCCACTTCCCAGATTGTGGCAGCAGTGCACATTTTGTTATTTTTTTCCAATTGAAAAGAGCATGAGGTAGAGATTTATTCATCATTTGTTTGTTTAGACTTTTTTTTTTTTTTTACTGTAGGCACAAGTCTCTTTAAAAATGAGCAGGAAATTATAGTGTTGGCACAAGTTTAACAATAAAATGGTGCCATCCCAAGAAAAATTTGACAACCTAATGTAGACCCAGTTTTCTTGCAAGGACATTGTTTCAACATTGCACGTTGATGCCACACATGAAGTCATTCTCTGTAGCAGATGCTTCAGCATCAAGTTTTAAACCTCTCCTTTTGTGTATGCAAGTGCACACCATGTTGAGGTTTTATCCTTCTTTCTCCTCTCTGCATGTATCTCTCTGCTTGGCTGCTAACTCTGACATTATCTTAGACTGTAAGCAACCTAATCATCTGTTCATTTCGCTGCCACCCCTGCAGCTCACCCATCAAAGGCTGTTTACTTCTGTTAATGTGCACAGCACATCTGAGAACATGATGAGCAGTTATTACCAAAGCTATACTGAAGCCTCTGATAAAACCTCCCAGCCGATTAACACGGGTCTCATGACTCAAAACCTGTTTCTTCAGAAGAAGTCATATGGATATTTATTTCATATATTCTTTTTGTCTTTTGTTTTTTCTTGTCATTGGCAGTAAAAGACACAAAAGCTAAACTTAACATTTGTTTTAAGAGCAACTCGACTGCTGTAAAACTCCAAGATCCTCACATGATACCTGAGGATGTACTATTTTTTTCTACTTTTTTTTCTTTTTAGCATGACTGTACTCTCACATCTGGCAGTGATTATTATGAAATCTCATCAACCTTTTGATGCTCCACATAATTGAGCCTTCAGTGTATCAACAGTGGAGCCTGTGTTTATTTGTATGTTTTGAAAAATGCCATTAGTGACAGATTTTACTGGGATGTTTCAGTTTGTTGTGTATGTTTGACTTGGTTTTGGTGTGATGTGGTTATTATGGGTGTTTTGTATTCTCTGTGATGTGATAATGTGCATGTGGCTGTTTGCGATGGACCGATGGATCAGACAGAGAGTGAGGCCCTTAGTTTTGTCTGGCGGTGACATTTTGTTGCCATTCTAGGTTTAGTTTTGTTAGATATTGTGTGTTTTCTTTTAGAAAAATTCCAAAGTGAAAACCATTAGAAGTTACATAAATGTAACAAAATACATAAATGTAATTTAACATAGCATTTATTTACATAAATTTATATAAATATCATGTTGCATAAATTAAATAAATGTTCTATTTTTTTTCTTTCATGTGAAAGTCTCTATTGACTTGTAATTTCACCTTCAGTCTAATCAACACCTTTGCGAATCAAGTTGAATGCAGTCAAATTGAAGTGCAAATTAATGAGTCGTTTCATTATTGAAGTGATTAGTCACACATTGTGTATACCACAATCATGATTCCACACTAAGAATACCATGGACTTTGTATTGTTTATGCAACAATAACTTACTTGTATCCATGGTTTTGATTAAAAACGAATGACAACTATTCACTATAGCCAGTTTTTTTAATTAAATCTGAGATATTTGCTTGTCTGAGTGTCAGAAAGAAATTATGTGATGTGTGTGTTTGCTTTGTACCAGTTGAATTTCTATTTTGTTACTCCTGATTTATTCAGTTTGTAACAATGACTTCAGAAGCACTTCGATTTTAGACTCCTGCCAAGACCAATTATACACACCTTGGTATTTTTCTCAAATAACTGATTTCCAATTAAATGTAAAGGTTTCTTCTTTTGCCCATGTGCCACCTGTCCTCATCTGTTCTCTATAGAATTATAAAATACACTGGCTCGTCTGGTGTTTGGCTTCAAAAAGCCCATTTTTAAGGTTTCATCATGAAAACAGCCTGCAGCTCATCTTGGCTTCACCCTGGTTCTTATCTTTCTTCCACAGGGAGTTAGCTCTTATCTTGAACTTGACACATGTCACACAATGTTTCTCTTTTTTAAACGATCTGGCACTCCTTGGCAATGTTTCAGATTATAAGGGATCATCTTCTGGAAAACATACTAAATGTGGTCAGGCACTTCAGTGTACCCATTAGCTTTTGATTTTAGTTATGTGCAAATCTGGTAAATGACACAGAATCAGACCTCTGAAGGTGCATCATCATCAAGTTTATCCAAAAGTGCGGCACACACTTTCACAAAAACCCTCTTTCCATCAGCATAAAATCATATAAAGGAACTCAGACACTTTAAGATAAATTAAAATAAGTAAGCCACAAAGATGAATCAAATTTACCTGGTACAGATTGCGTTTTGAATGTAGACAATAAATATATATATTTTTTAATTTAAGTAAAACAGTTCTGCTGTTTGTTATTTTCATGATAAACCAGGTTTTAGCCCAATATCAAGCATTACCAGAGGCCTGTACTGTGAAATAGGAATTTATTTAACCGGGAAGTCAACTCTTGACTTTAGTCTTAGATGGGTTTGAACCCTCTTAAGAACTGTGATTTATTAGTTAGCCGGTAACTTCAGAGTTAACGCTAAGTTTTCAGTGCTACATAGGTGGTTTTTGCTTGGGTACATGGTAAATTATGCTGAAGACCAAACCTAATATATGGCGCAGGTTATGTTCAAGTGATCAACAGGTATGAAATCAGTCTGCTGAACAATTAGTTCTCTGAAAATAACACAACATTCCTAGAAGATCCCTTCTGAATCCTTTGTTTCCTTGATGAATATCAGTAAGAAAAAAAGGTGGTTTTGGAATCAATTTTATTCCTGCTATTTTTAGTTTTGGCTGCAAGCAATATTTAATTTTTAATTTTTACTTAACTTTAAAGCTGATTAGGTATTGTCGTAACCACAACCAGTGGGTGGGTGTTCAGGCGGTGTGGACACCTACGTTTGTGAATGCAAGAATGAGGCGATTTAGGATTTTTATTGCTAAAAACCTCAGACAAAATTGGATCTCAGTGATCTCAACCTCAAGGTTAAAGGTTAGAGGTCAAGTTTTCTGAAAATCTTGTGAATGCAATAAATTAAGAAGTCACTTCAGATTTTCAAATCAATATCATATGTGTCAATGTGTCTAAAAAGTTTGAATCCCAGTTACCTCAAGGTCAAAGGCCAAGTTTTCTGAAAATGTTGTGATCATAATAAATTGAAAAAGGAGTCACCTAAAGTTTTCAATATGATAACTACGGTCGAATCTGCTAAGACACAGACACTGCATGCTACATGTTGCTTTGTTATTCATTTAAGTTGTAGTCCTGCAGAAGGATATTCATCTAGGTGCCAAAAAAGAAGCTGCTATACTAAGTCTGTGGAGAAGATAGTCCAGAGTGACAAGTTGCTACCATGTGAGCATGCAGTAACCTTCATTCCTTCAGTCAGATCAAGTCTCCACTTGTCACATCCAGTTTCAAGACTATGAAGTGATGATGGCTGAAGTTTAGGCTTCAGAACAGAATGTGTGACACGATGGTGCCAACAACCATTTTTATTTTATTTAGTTTTTTAATGTACTGTCTATCATCTGTCTCTCTAGCTTTAGCTGAGTGCGTTGCTTTTAAGTTAGGCTGCTGCATAACTCAAATGGGTTCCCAGAAGAAACTGGGAGGTGGTGCTGAGGTACTATCTGAACTGTGAACTCAGAGAATCTTTAACACCCCTATGTCATACTTGTGACTAAATAGTGGAAATAAAAGCGGGGTTAAAGACTCAAACACAAATGCATTAAGTGTTTTGTGATAATTTTTGTCATTAGAATATTGTCTAATAATCTGTTCTTCTATGTTGTACTTTTTTTAAAGGTGGAGCAGATCGTGGATAAGAGGCGGAATAAGAAGGGTAAGTGGGAGTATCTAATTAGGTGGAAAGGCTATGGAAGTAAAGAGGACACCTGGGAGCCAGAACACCATCTACTACACTGTGAAGAATTTATTGATCAGTTCAATAGCTCAAGACTGCACTCACACAAACGGCCTAAAGTTCCCAAAAACCGTGGAGAGCCCTTCATCCCTAGCCACCTTTCTGCAACGGATGACTCAAGAGCTAGATCTGAAGTTCGAAAAAAGAAAAGGACTAGTGGCTCAACTGTGGGGGTGAGAGTAGGGACTGTTCCGGGGATTGGAAGTGGAGGATCAGGACCCACTCAAAAGCAGAAGAAAGTGGGTGTAGGACCTGGAAAACATGCTTTAGGGGACAGAATGAGCAAAGCCATGACATTTAAAGCTCCTCCACCAGGCGGACCTCCCTTTGTCCCATCATTGAGGGTTCCTCATAATGGACTCCAGAATGGAGAGATGGACTCTCTCATGTACAGGACTGCAGCAAGGTCACAACGACCACCCTCAGACAGGGTGGATGGAGAACTAGGACATATGGAAGCCAGCGGACAGCAGTTTACTACTGAACTAGGTAAGTTATTAAGAAAAGCAGATAGTATGGTAAACTAAGATGATGTGATGCTGGATTTTTGAGGCATATATTGTTATAGAAATGCGATTGTTGTCCTTATGCATGCCCATTCAAACCTGTGCTCCTAATTCTTGTTTTTAAAATTTATTAAAGGTACAGTAAGAATTTTTTATTTTTTTTATAGAAAAAGGTTTTGCTCATAAATATAGATTTATTGCTGTGTAATTACATCTTTCAACAACTTGTGCAATGCATTCTCATGAACTTAGAATTAATCTATTAAAGATGCGTAGGAGTGGGTGCTGGTTTCTGTAAGCCACCATATTGCCGTGCCATCTGGAATACAGTGGCCAAGATGAACACTGCTGTTCTGCCTAATCACGTTTTATTTGTGTGGCTAAAGACTGGCTGCATGCCTTAAGTGTTACATTTAATGTAAAGATCATAATTAACCCTTTCAAACTATTTATGAGTATTTAACATTTTTGCATTTTTCTCATAATGTAATTTTCCTCCTCTTCATCTGTATCCTCAACCACTGGCTTCTCTCATTTCCACCCCATCCTATTCCTCCTCACATCAACTCTCATCTCCTGAACTGAAGTCGGGGTTTTAACACAAAAAATGTGCATAAACATGTTTATTTATTCCCAAAAGTGTTGCCATTAATTTTTGTCAGCAGATTAGACTTGCTACTGTCCTGTGCACAGCTGACAACAAGCCGACTAAACAGCAGCAACAGCTTGTTAACCTTATGCTAGATAATATGAGGCTTGAGTGTCCTAAAAATCACACTTTCCCTCTGATAAACAGTTTGATTACATTCTCACATCGTATGACCATTAATTCACTTAGTTTCCCTGGCAAAAACAACAGCCCTCACCAACAGAGAAGTTCAGAATATCCTCAACACCTCACCTCAGTATCACTGTCATTGGATAGAAGTGAGCGTCACTGACTCGTCGACTCAGTTCACAAAGTTTTAAAACCTCCTCCAGACTAAATAAACGTGGAGACATTGACAGATCTCTGCCATAGTTATTTGTCCTACAGTGTCCACTGTACCTGGATTTTACTTACTACCTCTTTAAGGAAGTGTGGCGTACAATAATTCCACCAAAAATAAATAAAGTTCAAATAATTAAAAGCCCAGAATTACCACAATAATCACACCCATGATAAGTGTACATAAATTTCTGACAACGACTGTAAATGTAAAATTAATCCAGATTTGAGCATAGCTTTTTTGTATTATCACAACACCATGTCCTGTAGTGGCTTGTATATAGATAAGGATGATTTATTATATTTTTCCACCTCACCCATAACACTTACTACACCGTGACAATAACCAGTAACCTGTAGTAGAAGTAATAGTGGCAGTAGTAGAAGCTATTTATTCATATATTTTAATGTTACCACAGTACCACAGTCGTCTCACATACCTACTGTGGTTCTTTCGTGCTGGAGCGGCTGATAACACCTTTGAATTTCGCTCCTGGGTCACAGTCCAGTGCCTCAACCACTGTAGTTAATCATTAATTGTGTTTTTAAAAAGTCATCTTGATCTGTTTTAACAGAAAATCAGAGAAAAGAGCTGAATAACTAAGCATACTAGTACATAGTTGTAGGTTGAGTGTTTCCATTTTGCTTTTAGTTCAGAGGATGTTTTTAATTTTCTGATATAAAGATACTAGCTTTATGGCCACTTGCGTCATGTGCTTGCTTAACTGTGAGTATCTACTGGCTTTACAGTCATGAAACATGCTATGTAAGGCTTTATATTGTCTTTTCATTCAGTGGCCCTGAACAAAATGACTGTAGAATAAATATGCCAAAAACATGTAAACCATATTTACCCCATATAAAACAGATCATTTGGTTTGATTTTGTTTAAATTACTTCATAAATAAACACAATAACACAATTCTGAGGTAAAATGTAAACAATTTTCTATTTTCTTTTAAATCAGCTTAAGTCAAACTAAGCCCTCTTCTTGCTTTTTGTGGATACAATTTTTCTGATAAGCCTAAATTTCTGTGATTTTATTTTGTTTAGCATCCAGTTGCAAACTGAATTTCTATTGCTTTTGGATATGATGACATCATTGTCATGGTATGATCCACAAAATATCAATTCAATTCAATTTCTCAGTTGCTCATTAATTTCAAAGCATCCTAATTTAACAAGTGATTGTGATACTTTATAAAAGTCTGTCATTTATTTATGAGGATGGTAGGGCTGCAGCACCAACCCATCCTAATGGCCATCACCCTGGGAGCTATTATAGATCCTAATCTCATAAGCCTCAAAAGACTGCCCTGCTCACCTCATCCAAAATCCTGTGCTCCACCCATTAACCCGTTGAAGTCAAACATGTCCCTGTAAAGATGTCACTTTTTTGCACAGATCATTTCTGAAATTGTTAGTTCTAGACTGGATCAGTTCTTATGTGGGATCCAAACTATCCAAACAACTAATCACAGTCAGGTGTCCCTGCAGTTGCTTCACTCAAGCTGTATTGTTTTATATCCATTGTTCACGTCTTATGATATCTGTTTAGGTTCTCAGTCATCCACGTCATGGTAGTCTTGAGACGTTGTAAAGAAGACAGGTGGACTTCTTTGAGTGTTGGACCTCTTTTTACCAAAAGAAATCCAGTTGCCTTCTTTTCAAGTGCTCAACACTAGTGGATGATTGCAGAATTGGTTAGGAGAAAACTTTTTCAGTATCTAGCCAAGTCAAGAGCAGGTACATAGACCTGCTCGAGAACCAGAGGAATTGGAACCAGAGGAATGTACTATAATGCAAGATTAATAGGTTAGAGTTATGCTCAGGTTAAAGTCAGAGTGTTCTGAAGTGTCTTTTTACCTGCCTAGATCACTGTAATAACTTACAGATTCTCTGCCAGGGAAATATAATTTTTGCATGTGCAAGTGGTAAGGCTGTACCTTACTAAAACCACTGAATGAAGCGCAAACTGTCCATCATATTGTCACAGGAATGTCTGTGTATTGATTTGCTGATGCATAAAATATATAAATGTTACCGGTAGATTAAAGTATCGCTTGCTCTGCTGGAATTGCAGCTATTAGAACACAGAACTCTCACGAAGAATACCTATTCAATCAGTAAAATTAATTTCACTTTTTTATCTGCCAACAAATTAAAGTGATTCCCATTTTCCTTTATTAGATATTAGACAGGAGATGTGAATGTTTAAATGTTTCGGTTTAAAGTTTCGGAGCCCTAATGTGCAGCTGTCACCTTAGAACAGCAGCACTCAGCAATAAAAATAATTAACTTGAACTAAAATGTTTATTTTATTGCTCTTTGTGCTAGATCACCAAAATAACAATTTTCAGTAGCGTTAATCTCTTTATTTGTTTAAGTGTTGCATTTCACTGTTCTGTTTTTTTTTTTTTTTTTTTTCTTTTTATGTTCTTGTGAAGATATGACCCGAGTCACACCGTGTCACTTGGTGAATAGTGCTGTAAAATAAAATAGGGGAGACATGATGGAATTAATGAATGCCAGCTGATATCCAGCCTCCCCTAGCACTGCCCTCTGTACCCACTGCTCCACCCCTCCCCTGCAGCTGAGCCCGCCACTGTTCTTTATAGAGTTTTAATTACTGTTTTATCACCATCCTTATCATCTGTCTGTGACTGGAGTAGGTGGCACTCATAGGGATCACTTTTGAGGGAAAGAAGTCATATGACCTGTGAAATGCCCTTTTTTTAACTTTAAAGTGAACACGCATAAAGCATAAGGCAGGAAGCTGGCCTTAGTGGAGAAAGCTGACAACCGCCATCATAATAGCTGTTATTTCTAACTGGGGTTTTAAGTCAGGCCAGCTAATGCAAAGAAAGCCTGGCTGTGTAAGTGTGTTGTAAACCACTCGGATCACTAGTGTTTATTGATAATATTACTTCTGATGGAAGTAGTCACATCATGCATGGGGCTCTACTCTGCTTGAATTCAGCCATGTGCTGCAAAACACTTTGGCCCTTCACAGTGCAAATGGATAATAAAGCATACTAGCAAAGCAACCCAGGAGTTTCTCAAGGTAAAGAAATTGGATAGTCTTCAGTGGCCAAGTTAGTCACCTGATCTCAATGTAGTAGAGCAGCCTTTCTGTTACTGAAGGCAAAATTGAATACAGAAAGACAAATAAACAAGCAGAAACTGAAGACAGCTGCAGTCGCCTGGAAGAGCATCTCAAGAGAGGAAACACAGCATTTCATGAACTGCAGGAGTTCTAGCCTTGCAGTAGTCATTGACTGCAAGATTTTACATACAAGTAAAAATATAAGTAAAATATTTAAAAAAAATCATAATATTTAAAATGATGTCAGCTTGTTGAATTACTTCCAAGTCTCTGAAAATGAAGACACTAAACAATGTATGTAATAATTTAGTTAATCATTTTGAATAATAGATGACAGCCTGCACTTCAATCACATCTTTTTTGTTCATTTAAAATCTGCTGTGGTGGTGCACAGAGTCAAAATTACAAAAAAAGTCATTGTCCAAACAATAATGGACCCAATTAAGGTGATGACACCATTTCAAAACTGGCACCCAAAAAACCCCCCACAGTACCTACATGTTAGTCTTGTTTTCAAGCTTGCTGTAAAAATTAAATGAAATTAGCTCTTTAAATTAAGTCACTATTCAGATTGTGTTAATTAAAGAAACAAATCCCCAATGTATGATGATTATTTAAAAGTGCATTCTTATATTTTCAGGCAAGATATACTTTACTTTTTTCTTCAGTCAACATGAACTTTATTGTTTAAGGACCAGACTTTTGTCTCCATATTTTTATCAGTCATAAAATTGGCTGGAAAAGCATCACACCATTTGTTCTAGTAAAAAGACTCTGTGTGCCTGAGTAATTTCTGATTTATTTTGGTTATTGTTTACAACAGCATCACTAGATGTTCTTAGATGAGGAACATGTGCTTTGTCTGACTCATTTTTCTTTCTGCCTTTAATCATTTACCTCGTAAAAGTCTACAGCTGAGAATGTGGTACTCGACCCTCTTGGACATTATTTTTTCTTACTCAGTGCAGATGTATCAGTGATTTCTGTGCATTAGATATTACACTGCTCCTGTACGTTAATGCTCCTTTGTGTGACAAGGCCTGAAAATTACATTGATTGCTTTTCAAATGTGAACATGAGATTGCATGTAAATATAACTGTGGCCAATTTTCAAGGTTGAAATGTTAATGCAATCAAGTTGAAATTCATTGAATCACACCAAGAGTTGTGATATCGTGCAGAGAGAATACCCTTAGATGACACATGTATATGTAAAAGTAGGTGTAATTGTCCACATAGCATAATAGCATTGGAATGACTAAGAAATCCAAAAGTAATTAAAATCATTGCTAGTATAAAATTATTCAGGCTAAAAAAAACCAAAACAAAACGCATTACTGAAAAAAATTCTTTTTTTTGAGTCCCGACAATATAATATTTTCTAGACTTCTGTATATGGACTATGGAAGGTTTTTTTTTTTTTTTTTTCTTCGGCTTTCAGCTTTAAGTATTAAGAAATAATATTATAGTATAAAGAAATGTAGTAAAACTAGGCTAAACACAAAGTTGGAGTAACTTTGCTGGATTTGTTCAACACTGTGACATGAAAAAGACTCAGGCCACACTGTGGCAGCAAAGATAATTTGCTGTAAGGAAGGGTTGGGTGTACTCCAGATTTCAAATACACTGATCAGGCAGAATATTGTGGCTGCTGACAGGTGAAGTGAATAACACTCATTATCTCTTCATCATGGTAGCTGTTAGTGGGTGAGATATATTAGGGAGCAAGTGAATATTTTCTCCTCAAAGTTGATGTGTTAGAAACAAGAAAAATGGGCAAGTGTAAGCATTTGAGCGAGGCTGAGAAAGGCCATATTGTGATTGTTAGACTAACTGGGTCAGAGATTCTCTAAAACTGCAGCTCTTATGGGGTTTTCCCAGTCTGCAGTGGTCAAAATGCAAGAAAAGCGATCCAAGAACGAAACTGTGGTGAACCAATGATAGGGTCATGGGTGGCCAAGGCTCACTCACACATGGGGAGCAAAGGCTGGCCCATGTGATCCAATCCAAAAGATGAACTACTGTATCTTGATGCTTGCTCAATCATCCAGATAAGGAAATCCCAAAAAGTTGAATATGATCATCTGAACGTAATGTTTTCAGTGGAAGAAACATTTCGTCACTCATCCAAGTCACTTCTTCAGTCTCAGCTGACGCTTTTAAAAGGTCCGCAGTCTAACCAAACTAATATTTACTGTGCAAATCAAAGTCCCCTTTTTTAAATGCTCTTTCTAAAAGAATATATTTCACGCTTAAACTTGGATTTGGAAGCACTTTGTAATTGCAATAGCAATAATTGCAATAGCCAACTGTAACAGATTTTTTTTTCTTTTAGTTGCTGTCAATTATTTTAAAATGTTCTAGAAGACAGATTGACCTGTTCTGTCACTTCTTGTATGAATCAGGCTCACCTTTAGCCAATGGGAAGATGCACCTACACAGCTCAGTGAAGCGGAAGCTGGCTGAGGAGAAAGGCTACGTTTTTGACAAGCGGCTCAGGTACAACGTGCGACAGAACGAGAGCAATTGTCGATTTCGAGACATTGTGGTCAGGAAGGAAGAGGGCTTCACGCATGTCCTGCTCTCCAGCCAAACAACAGATAACAATGGTCTGACGCCAGAGGTGAGAACAAAAAAACACATGAGTGCTGTGCATATGTTACATTTTTCATTTTGATTAGTGCATGTCGGTTTATTTATATTTACATAATTTATATTTTGTGCTTCGCTGACACATATTAATTGGTGTTGATTGTATCCTAGTTGCCATGGAGTTCTGTCTGGGGAAAAAAAGAAACTATGAAAGTTTGCCCAGTAACTGTTGTAGAGATGCCCTGGAGCTATGCAGTAGTTCCCTAACTGCTCAAGGGGAGTTTTTCAGAAGACTGCTTTAGAAAACTGTGGTTTTATTTGACAGCTGCCAGGTGTGAAAATGCTAGCTGCATAAATCTAACACAGGGCACTGCTGAAAAAGGGTCACAGTTTCCTCAAAGCTGCCTCCTAACAAACAAGGCTTCAACAAGTTTAGCAATTAGTGGTACATATAACCCAGTGTTTTGCCATCTGTTGTTACTGCAGCAAAATGCCAGTTGAACTAGTGAGGAAATTATGCTGCAAGATCATTGAGGAGGCTGTTATGTAATAATTCTTAGAGAGGGAACTGGATACCCTAGAGATACTCGCCAATGATTTCTTCATAGCTGTTTGCTATTTAGGAATATCACTCCCATTGCTTCTACAGGCTATGGTCTCCAGGAGGCATGGGCATCATTAACATAAACATTATTCATTTAAAGAAATGTAAACCTAGTATGTAAATGGGACAACTGGAATATTATTTTGAGAATATTGTTTGGCTGTCATTAATTTCCCAACTTCTAAAATAGGAGTACCCTCAAATAAAGTTAATGAGAAATATAAACCAGTATTTGTTCTTTTTATATTTGCAGTGCATTCTCAAAAAATATATTATTTAAAATGCAAATTTGTGAGTACAAAAGAAACTTTTAAAAGGAATTCTGCCTTTTCAGTCTCTCCATTACTTGATAAGATTAAGGTATAAAATGACAAAAAGTTTTTGGTTGATTTATTAATAGATTATTCAGGGCCTTTTGTTTTGAGAAACACTTCTGATTATGTCTAATGATATACCAGCTGAGTCTTCTCTACAGGCGTTTAGGGGGCATAATCTGTACCAAGCTGTGTCCTCCCTTTTTTGATGAGTTTTCTTACGCTCTTGTCAGTAATTTGGTGATCACCTGCTAACTCCATGTCAGTCAAACTGCCTTAAAAAAATCATAATCTAGCAGTGAAACAAACTGTAGATGTTGAACTTAGTAACAGACGGTGTCTAAATCTGTAATTTAAATCACTGATCAGAACCTGTAACCTGTATCTTTGTATATTCAGGTTTTTGTACATAAAGGTTTTATATATTGTTTATGTTAATGACACTATAAAGTGAGAACAGAAATATTTGAACTATTAATATATTGAAATTTGCTTCAAATTGCATCTATTTTCGGTCATTCTTTTTGCTTAATCAGGCATGGTTATTATCAGTATATCCAGGTGTAATGCTTCAGTGGATTAAAGTGTTGGGTTACCCTGGTGGCACACTTTCCACAGCCCATGTGAATGTAAGAGTGGTAGAAGTGACTTGAGGGTGAATCAAAGGATGATTAAGGGTAAATGCGAGGCCGTCCAATTTACTGAGAGAGCACAGATTTGTCAGCACACGCCACACTACTAGGGTAACAACTGTGCGTTTGCCCTCCAAGTAGACTCTAAATAGACTGGAAGACAGTATTAGTCCAAACATAGCTGACTTTGTGTGCATCCACAAGGCAGATACAACATAGACTCATTAGTCTAAAATATATCACTATCGTTTTGCTCAGGCTTTGAGTTTTATGCCTTCATTGAGCAGACTTTATAAAACTGGGTGAAGAGCTTGAGAAAGGCTGGAGCGTGTGCATCTGCAGTACTTGATGTCATTTAATGGCTCTCTTCTATGCAGCTTTGTGAACTGTGATGATTCACTCGTTGATCTGGCTGCCTGCAGGAGTCTTCCAGCCCGTGATTGGTTGCTCATTTCCACACTCCAATCAACAACAAGCTGGTCTATTTAAATTTCCTATGAATGTTTTCAGTAACTTGCTCTCCCCAGGTGCATACCAGCAGTTGGATTTTGATTTCTGTTTCAGTTTTAATTTAAAGGATTTAATAGAGATACTATTTAAACTGTTTAGTAATTCAAGCAATTTCTGTACTATTTTTACTGTTTATAGAATAGGTGTATACTTTTGCTTGAAGCTGAAATATAAAGACAGGCATTTAAAGTTTAAGATCACTTAGATCTCTACCTCACTACCTCATTCTCGTAGGCTGTTTTGTATTCATAGCACACCTTGAAAGCAGACAGACAGGCTTGTATGCCTGTATTTGTAAACTGGTCAACAGAGTTCAGCCTTAGGGCAATTATTATCCCGGATGACCCCCCAAATTAAGTTCCTGAAAAGCCTTGGGGATGAGGGGAGTAACAACAGGGAAAAGAAACTGGGAAAAGAAAAAGAGTAGTTCATGAAAATAGGGTTTTCATTTAAAAGAATAGAGCTGAAAGAGATGACTACACCGCTATACCCACCAAATAAACGATAACCACAAACTAAAATACACTGAAAAGAGATTAACAAACAAGTTAATAGAGAAAAATTTTGCTTTGCAACAGACATTGTTGAAAGCAAATAGCTCACTAATAGCTCCAAAGAACCACTAATCTGACAGTCAAAACTCCGGTAAAAGACACTACTACAACTCACCACTCTCAGAGCTGGCCCACACACTGAGACCAAACCGCTTAACACCAGCGTTTATAGTGTCGAGTGGCTAATTGCTGAGTTCCTCCAAGGGAAATGGATGACAGCTGAGTTCAGGGAGAAACAGGACACATCCACATGCACGCAAGCCCCAATATGTACTAATATACCCACTGACATTTAAAAAAAAAAAAAAATCAGGGTTAATAACAGGGGCAACACAGATGTGTAGTAATTAGCAGTGTTTCCACACAGGAAGAAGGTCCTGGGTTCAAATCCAGATTGGAGTCTTTCTGTCTTGTATTAGCGTGTCCAAAAACGTGTGTGGGTTAGGTTAACTGGCCATTCTAAATTAGCCATAGTATGAATGAACAGAATAGTGACTAGTGTCCAGGTTGTGACCGTTTATTGCTCCATGACAGCTGCAGTGGCCTCCAGCTCCTCCTACCATACCTGACACTGATCTGTATCTGAATCTCTATCTTGTATTAATAACACGTTAGTACGCTAAAAATATTTAAGTTCTTTTTTGTGCATCATTTGCACAGTTGTGGATACACACTGTTTCTACACCTCCTGTGATTTATATTTTGGGAGTAATTCATTCTGGTCTGTAACCATACAGAAAAACATGTATTTATTTTAAATTTCATCTGTGTAAAATTGAACCTCATTAATAAATGAATGAGGTTCAATCTGTCAATGTTAACAGGTCTATTTTTAGAGGTCTATTAAAATATTATGGCATTAACCACAAATTACATGCAACCCAAAATCATCTGCCTTTGGCTCATAACTCTAAGCAAACAGGATTTTCCTCTTCTCAGATTGTAGGATGTGTCTCACATCTTCCACAGAGGGTGGTTCTGGCTTTGGTACAGCATCATAAGCACGGCAGTCTGTACTTCACAAGCACCGAAGTGGCCTAAACTATGTGTGCACATGTGTGTACTTTCATCTGTGACACTAAGCTCGTAAGCTGTGGGCTCATCAAACAGCTCAGATAGCTCCTTCTATGTCCCTCAGTCTTTGAAGCCACAGGAACAAGAGGGTCTACGGATGTGCTTACTGGATGGCTGAGAAAATCTTGAAAAATATCCCAGTTCCTTTTTCTTCTAAACACTCAGTGCTGGTTGTAAGTGAGAAAGTCCCCCTATCTATTAACTGGTACACTTTCTATCACCTTTCTGGCCTAAAGTACTGTAGCTTTCTATTATAATCCCATTGTTTTTAAACCAACTGTGTTTCCCCCCCCCCATTAGCATTTTCTTTAAAAAGGTTAGTTCTTGCATCCACAAAAAAAGCAAATTTCTGTTCTGATAAATTTAAAATATTCAGTTTACCATGTTATTTGCCCTTTTCTAGTTTTATTATACATTAACATATAACAAGCTGTTCAAGAAACATGTAGCAGCCGAACAACTTTTTTTGGACCTCCTCAACAGTTCTTCAAATATTGAGGTACACCTTCTCAAATTAAAGCCAAGACTCAGCACTTTAACACAATATCCAACATTTTATTCTAAACTAAATGTCCTGAAGATTAAAGCACAGAGCATCTCATTAATTGTCTCAATGATAAATATCCCTAAATGCATATGCAGCAGATTTGTCTACTAACGTCTTCAAGTTCTCCGACTCCACATGAATGTCACTTTGATCGCCCTCTTCTTTCTCTGTTTGATCGAGTGGAACTAGCATCTGTTCATTTCTCCTTCATGTATCTGAGCAAGTGTTTCATTCACCTCCTAAAATAATGACATTTGTAATTTCTCACTTTCTCTCATGCTCGATTACACACACACACACACACACACACACACACACACACACACACACACACACACACACAAATTGTTTCCATCATTGTAGAGGATATTACATTGACTTGCATTAATTTCCTGGAGACTTATCCTAACTTTAATCATAACCACTGCTTGCCTAACCCTTCCATTCACTACTAAATGTCATTATGAGAAAGTGCTTTTTGTGCCCCACCACGTCACTGTGTAAACGGACTTGTGTCCCCACAACATAAGTAATTCAAATACGCAGACAACACAGCACACACAGTTAAAACTGGGGTCAGATTATGTGCTTGGTGAGAATTAAGTTCACTTTTGAGGTTGAATGGTTAATATGGGTCAGGAGTGATAATCTGATTAAAATGCAACAACACAGTGTGCAGACTGACTGCAGACAGTGACGTGGTGGTGTGGGTGTGGGGCTGGGGTTTGTCAGGTTGACTGCCTGACAGTGTTGGCAAACTCTCTTGTTTATCAGATGAGACAAAGGCCAAACTCTTAATACTGAATTTTGCATGTATTGTTTTAACTGGCAGCATGAAACGTGTCTCTTTTCAGACTACTAAAATGTACTGGGCCCAGTTGTTGACATACCATACTGCAAGGAGGTTATATTCAAGTAAAGTCTGACCAGTATTTTCTTAATATGCCCTTTTTAAAAAAATATTTTTTATTATAACATTTAGAAGTTTACACACACAGCTTGTCTTCCTTTGTAACGCATGCAGCCATAAGCTCACCTTCTACACAGAAACTAAGCCTATTGGAGCAAAAGTCTAAAAGCTTGTGTTTTGATTTTTTTTTTTTTTTTTTGCACTTTAATTTTAAATAGAGAATGTAAATGGTATAGCATTTATGCAATATATACAGTTATATATATTTAGCATTAGCATGTTTAAACTGAATATCTCAAGCTTGTTTCCTCAAAGTGAAATTTTGTTAGATGCTGTGATGTGCTACACAGTTTTCAGTTTCTGTTAACTGTAAGGATGCAGAAGGAAGTCTTGTAATCCCAGTGCTGGTCATTTTTTTTCTCTGCTCTGGGCATTGCAATAAAAAATAATGATGTACCTAGTGGATCTCCAGTTTTGCTCTGAGGATTCAGAACCTATATTTAAGCTTTTTCCTTCCCAACCAGTCCTCTTTTGTTGGTTAAGAATGTAATACACATTTGTTCTTCTTTCTCTTCAGATCATGAAGGAAGTTTGTCGAGCTTTGGGTAATGCCGCTGCCGATGACAGTAAATTACTGCTGCTCAGTTCAGTGGGGACTGTTTTCTGCAGTGGCCTGGAGCCATCGTATCTGATAGGGCGTCTGTCCACTGACCGCAGAAAAGAGAGCAGCCGCATCGCAGATGCTGTACGGTAAGAAGAAATCATTCCACTACAGGCAGCAGCTCTTTTGTGTGTTACCATTAGTCTTGATAGAGTCACTGCTGATCATTCTGTGACCCCTGTAGGGACTTTGTGTTGGCATTCATCCACTTCAAGAAACCCATTGTGGTGGCAATAAACGGCCCTGCTCTGGGCTTAGGAGCATCCATCCTGCCACTGTGCGATGTGGTGTGGGCCAGTGAAAGGGCCTGGTTCCAAACTCCATGTGCAGCCCTGCACCTCACTCCTTCTGGATGCTCCTCTTACACCTTCCCTCAAATACTGGGCGTTGCTCTTGTGGGTCCCATGAAATCAATTTTTTAGCAAAATTCCACATAATGTTATGTGGTTCCACCAATAGCATTTTTTCTCCTTCATTCCAGGCCAATGAGATGCTCTTCTGTGGAAGAAAACTCACAGCACAAGAAGCATGCAGTCGAGGGCTCGTGTCGCAGGTCTTCTGGCCAACCACATTCAACCAAGAGGTGATGCTGCGTGTGAAGGAAATGGCATCTTGTAGCGCAGTGGTAAGTCTTGTTGATCTACACAAAGCAGAAGGCAAAGGTGTCTCTTAAGGATGGAAATGAAATAACTCTTTCCCCTTTTGTCTGTGTGTTTTAAAGGTCTTAGAAGAATCTAAATGCCTGGTGAGGAGTGTCCTCATGTCCGTCCTGGAGGAAGTGAATGAGAAGGAATGTCAGATGTTGAAGCAACTATGGTGCTCAACTAAAGGACTAGAGGCACTCTTCAGTTACCTGCAGAACAAGACAAGTGAAAAGTAACCATCCCACCACAGAAATTATAGATCATCAGTGTGGGTATGAAGCTACCTAAAATAAAAAAAAAAAAAAAAAAAAAAAGGGGGATCAGGTTGGCAGTGCTGTGGTGTCAAACTCATTACGGGCCTTTATTTCCATCCATCAGCAGGAGAATTCTTTCTGATTTCTTTCTGTGTATATCTGTTAAAAATTCAGTCATGATCACTTTTCTAAAACAGGTTTTTGTTTTGACCCCAAGTTTTCCAGATTTCCACACTCTGTGTTAAGGAGTCAAAGAGCAAAGGCCAAATATGCATTGCATAAGCGCAGGGAGGTACAGAGTGCATCTGTACATTTGTGAGACTTATTCAACAAGATGGATGAAAAAATAAATGTATTTCTGACTGCACATGACAAAGTGATGATAATATATAGAAGAATAATATATATTTATTACAAGCGTGTAAAAGAGTTGCTTTGTGTACATAGGATGCATTTTTCCAGGATTTTTCTTTTAGTCTCTTACTGTTTTGAATTGAAGTGTAAACCAAAGTTTGCATGAGGACACAGTTGCTTGCTCCTTATCATGCACATTGTCTCCTATTTGTATTGACTGTATGTGGGGGGGGGGGCGTTTCAGTGACTGCTCAAAACATAAACAATCATGAAGTAGTGTGGAATTTGTTTTCTCATAATTATATTTTCTTACATAAACATCTTTATTAAAAAGAGCATTTCTGTTTGCTTACATTATTATAATAACCTGCTAGATAAAATGAAATTCTTCCATTTAAATAAAATAAAAAGTATTTCAGGTGATTTTTTTTCTCTAATAATAAAACTATTGTTATCCAACCAACTTTAGTCGTTTACCTCTTTAACAATATAGGCAAGACTACTGCCTTTTATTTTTTACAAATAATCACACAAAGGCCAGGATTTCTCTTTTCTTCCTGGAATAATGCACCAATCATTTTTACAAATCCAAAAAAAGGGAAAAACTTACAAAATAAAAGCAACACTAGAGGTCTTCTGTGAATGCTAGCACTAAATAGAAATGCTAAAAGTAACTGACTGCAATTCTCACAGGGGAGAATTGGTGATGAATCTGATCAAACTTTGCGCTACATATAGAAGCCTTTGTTGAGTAATTGATGCGGATTGTCATTACATAAAATGTATGAATATTCTTTTTAAAAAAAAACAACTAAAAAAACCCAGATGATGGTTTTTTTTTTCCTTAGCTGTGTGTTTTTAGAGCACAGACGAGATGAAAATATCTGGATTCTCAAGCATCTTCAACTGTCGTTGAACAATAATGTAGGAATTGAACATTTTTGTTGTTGAAATCCACTTCCTGTCCTAACCTGCATGTGATCATTCAAAGTTTCAAGAAGTTTTATATTCTGTATATTTAGGGATCTATTTTGTTTTACCAAAATGTAAATGTGTCTAGCTCTGTGTACATTTTTTAAAAGGTGTCCATTTTGCAGTTAAATATGATAATATATATATATAATGTAGACTGTTTTCTGTAATTAATTGCATGTAATATACTGTAAATGTGCTGCTTGTCTGAATTCCTTGTATTTCAGGGTATGTTTTGTACCACCATTGTAAGTACTGTTAGAAATGTTGCGTTTTATTTTTGTATTTATTTGAGATAACTGTTGTGCCGTGCCATGTGGTTTACTTTGCTCCAGAGGCACCCCGGCTTCTTTTTCGTGACCCTGCAGAAAAGTGAATTAGCAAAATAGGCCCAGAAAACAGAAAATGTATACATAAATACATATGTCCTTCATGACCAAAATGTTAACAGTGTTGTCACTTGAAGATATGATTTACAAATAGAAGTGTTGTACATGATCAGTGACAGACATGGGCTCATTTAATTTACTTTACATTGTGCTTTAAAACCTTTGTATGAGCTGAAGTCTGTGGTGTAAACAGATTGTTAACATTTGTATAAGATTTAATGCAATGTGAGATTGTTAAATGATTTTGTGGTCATTGATTGCTGGGATACTAAGGTTGGAAGCTTTTTGTTTTGTTCTGTTTTGTTTTTGTCAACCAAAAATTGACAAAAACAAACAATGGCAGACTTCCACCTAAGCTCATTAAATCTAAAACCTTTACAGTCACACCAAATGATTTTACACTTACTGTCTACAGGAATAGTGATTCATGTAACAAAATCTAAATTGCCGTATACTCAGGTTTCTGTACAAAAATTCATTGTGGTCATTAGATCCATGAAAGGAGACCCTGTCTTTACTTCTATTGTATTAATCTGATAATAGATTATTTATATTGTGTCATTTGCTTCATAAGAAGAGGTATAATATGGCTTCTGTACAGCATCAATGAACACAAATCACTCAGGTCTGCTGAGCGTTACTCACGCAGAAGATTCATGGACTTTAATTCATTTATTTATTTTGTAAAATATCAAATTTATTTGAGTGTCAACTTGGACAGAAGAAGCATTTCTTTGATTTGAAACTTTATTTAGCGCTATGGGAGTTTCTAATAGATTTGAGCCCCAAATCGCCAGCTCAGCATGTGTTTGAAGTGTGCTTGATGAGAATATTTGAAGTAGATCAGTTATAACTTGCTCCATTATTTATTACAAATTGCAGGTTTATATTTTATTTTATTTTTTAAATACACATACCTACATGTGTATTTTTTCCCTACACTGTCTGAAAGCACACCTTGGGTTGCCTTATAATTTAAATGTTTGTCAAGGAGTTATTCATACATTGTGATGAGTAGAATGAGCTGCTTCAAATAAAGAAACAATACTTTGACAACATGTTTTTACATTTGCGCAAACACAAGGCTTCTGCGTATGGCTTGCACAGCTAGCCTAACCTTACCTAACACTCAGAGAAAACCTCATGCTTCTGATGTGGTTTTAATTACCAAAAAAAAGAAGACTCATGTCTATCATTTTGTTAGCAAAATGCATATAAATGCTACATGTGTTACATGCTGCAAAACTGATACTGCATCCCACGTTGTTGTGGCACCATATTAAAGCAAGAACAGATTCTTACATTAATTCAGAATTTTACTTTATTCAAAAAGAATCAATATGATTCCCAATTCAAAGAAATCTTCAACAATAGATACTGTTATATGTTAACAGAGTAATCCTTGCTGTGGTTTTGTGCCAACAGACACATCAGTGATGGAGCAGTAGTCCGCTGCAAGAGATGGGGGGGGGGGGATTTATAATCCCCAAACTCAGTCTTCAATCTCAAGTACTAGATGGATGTTTTTATGTTGACCTGTCGACATTGTTGCCAACACTTCAAGTTTTAGTCTATGTAGCTGATAAAAAGTACCCATGTAAGCTTAATTGAGCTTACTTGCCATTCAATAAAACTTTAAAAATACCAGTAATATAAGCATCAATATGGCAAGATTACCATTTTGTTCTTGGAGACGCACACCATTAAATGAAATCACCCACACTGCTTATAAAGAAATATCTCTTCATCTGTCCTGACATAAAATGTCAGCTGAGGAAGCCTGGTACAGAGTGTCAAGCTTAATTCAGTGTGCCAAAATCTCAGTAGGTTTAACTTGCTGTGCCAGTGGCACAGTTGCAGTAAAATGTCCCTTAGAGACGGTCTTTAGGTCCTTCTTTCAGCCTCTTCTTCATCTCTATCGCATGCTGCTTGCTGCGCTCCCGCTTTTCCAGTCTCTGTTGAATAGTAAGGAGACAGAAATGAATGTAAGAGAGAGAAAAAATCTTTTAATAAGATTGATTGTTGCGTCCTATTCATAAGTGAAAAAAAATAAATAAAAAGCTGACCTCTTTCTTCAGACACTGTCGCATGGCACGGTCCACATCGTTACATGTGCCAAAGAACTTCAGGATATTGTGCTGATCGTAAAAGCAAACAAGGTTTAAGACAACTTTATATCTATGCATGTGAAGCATAGAGAAACAGTCACATTTGGAGATTGACTTACCTCTTTGTGGCACTGTCTCAGTTGATTTATTAGTTCATTACACTCATCTGTGTGCAGGTGAGGTGACAGGTCAGGGTGCATTTTGAGTTAAGGGCTTACTGATGAACTGCAGAGACACTGAAAGGCAACAAACACGAGATGAACTGAGGATAAACTCTCATCTATAAACAACATAAAATACTCAGCCCAAGGGGGGCACCTTAGAAGTAATATGATTTAAGGCCAGTATACAATAACATATAGCAAGAAAGCAAAATACTGCCACATCTGGAACCATTGATCTTTTGCCCAACCAATAACAAATAATGAATAGATAATTGAAAGAATTGTTTTAACTGTTTGAATGAATTATTCCACGGACTGCTTCAACTGCACTTTATATACCGTATATCAGGGGTATCAAACATAAGGCATGGGGGCCAGAAGCATTCTGGGAAACACTGCAATCTGCCCCACTGGATGGCAATGGAAAACAAGGAGTGCATAAACATCCGGTCAAGATCAAAGTGGGTTGCATGTGCCCCATGATGTAAAATTAGTTTGACATCCCTGTAGTACGTCAGCAGCATTTCCTCTAAAGGATACTAACACCTCCCCATCCCTCTCCATCCTGATGTGTCATAGGGATGACCGAGATTGTTTTTTCCAGTGGACACTTACCTGCAGACACAGAGGCAGACAGAATAGCATTGTGTCAAATCTACACCATCTACATTTACTTTGGCATTATGTTAGCCAGACTAGACTTTGAACTGGGCGTCTGTACTGCGTATGTAGTAATTTATAATAAGCTTTATGTCAACACTGGGCTATCAGCTGAATTAAACTTACCACTGCAAAGGCTTTATCATCTGAGAAGTTTCCAAGCACACCTGGGTAAAAAAGTCACTGCTTGCTAACTACTAGCTCCAAGCTAACTTAACAGAAGATGAATCTATACAACCATTAAACAGCTGCAGAAGCTTTATGGTCCGTTTCCACGGTAGAACAATGCTGCAAGTCACTAACGCCTTAATGAACTGGACTAAATGAGCTGTAGTAGTACTATCGCCGGTTTAACCTACAAGAAATTACAATCTAGAGGACGTGCCTGCCTGTTACAGGACGTGAAGCTTTCGTAACCGTTTCGCCTCAACGATTTGAGTGACAAGAGTCGAGGGCGAATCGTAGCCTATATTCTTCTTTGGCCTCACCAATGGCGTACGTACTTTCCACAAAAGGCGGGACAAATGATGACGGGAGTTTGCAGGAAATACAAGAAGTCTCCTCTCCAAGCACCTCCGTTTTTGTGAATGGGTACGGTACTATTTGGTCACCTGTGCTACACATGTTCTTTTCCGCCATTACTTACTATGACTGTAATGCATGGAACCTTGTTTCAGTCACTGAGGGGTTTTTTTTTTTTTTCTTGAGTCAAATTTTCATGTTATTATTTATTTTGTTATTATGTTATTAAACTTAATAACTCGAAAATTTCAACGTTGTTTAATTACCTACTTACGGATCTTTTGTTGGTTTTTTTGCTTGTTTGTGTGTGTGGTGTGGGTGGGTGGGTGTGTGTGGGTGGGCGGGAGGGTATTTTGTTTGTGTTTACATAATTTAAACAATATGAGTGATGGGTTTTTACCGTTTTTCCTCTGACAGTATCCAACTCATTCCATTTTCTATTCCATTTCCTCTTTTTATTTATTTATTTGTTTATTTGTTTATTTTTGGTTGTTATTTTCTCGTTTTCATTTCAGAAGGTGTATGCATAAATGGGGACAATTCATAACTAAATGGACTAAACTAAAAATTAATAAATAGTATCCACGCTCTGAGTAAACTACTCATTGGTCAAACCTAACTAACCCCTGACCCTAATTTCGGGTTAGTAAGTCAAAATTTCCAAACCATGACCTGAACTTTCAACTCAGAGTTGACAAATTTTCTTCTGTTTTTTTCCCCAACAGTTTCTCTACTAGCAGTGCATACTATATGAACTTTTTGTATGTCATAATTAATTTCACTCAATGACAGTCACTAATTTCTCTCAACATTTCACTCTTTACGTAAGGGTCATATTAATAATAATAATAATGATTATTATTATTATCATACATTTTATTTGAGGGCGCCTTTCTAAAACCCAAGGTCACCTTACAAAGAGAAAAAGACATCAATAAAACAGTAGATTAAAATAGATTCTAATAAATTAAAATACAAAAAACAGCGAAATACAACCGCAAACAACAAATAAAAAAAAACACGATTTGACAGCAAGTAAAATCTGTATTAAAGCGAGTAAGCCAGTTTAAACAGGTTTTGAGTTTGACTTAAATACGGGAAGAGAATCTATATTTCTTAAGGCTGAAGGAACTGAGTTCCAGAGCCGAAGAGCAGAGCGACTGAAAGCTCTGTGCCCCATAGTGGTAAGGCGAGCAGAAGGAACAACAAGATGAGTGGCAGATGAAGATCTGAGAGAGCGGAAAACAGTCCTAAGGTCATTATTATATACAGATTCGTATAACCATTGTTGGTCGCGTCAGCAGCGGCGGCACTTAAAATTAATATGCAACTCCAAGACAGCAGAGGGCGCTAAAGGGAATACGTGAGTCCGTTTTGCCAATATCTGATTGGTGGATTCGTGTGCTTTTATTCTGGGCGGTTTGTTTGGACTCGATCGACTGTAGTGTGCGTTGTCGTGAAAGCTGAAAGCTGAACAGATCGACTGTTTTACTCAAATTCAAGCTGTCTGTCTATTTCGGTTACTTTTAAAGGAAGCATGGACAACACTGCTAAACGTTTACTGCAGCGACTCGTAAGACGGATTCCGAGTCAGATGCTGAAGACAACGCTGGATAAGTGGAGCCGTTTGACGGCGGCGCAGCGGCAGTCCATGGATTATACCGAATCAAAATGGGCGTTAACAGAAAAACTACTTGCCATTTGCGAGGTATTTGGCTGGTTTTAGGCAATATAGTTTGTTGTTATTTCTATGTGTTCATTGTACACTGTAAAAATGCCCACATTGAAACTACTATTAAATATTATGGTGTTTGCTCTATTAGTGTTTAACATAAGTGTTGTGTTTCACAGGAAAATGAATTGACAGTTAAACACATAGCTGAACTCGAGATGATACGTAAGTCGAGCGAAGTTACTTATTACTATCATATATTATGTTATCATTTTGGCTTTTTGCTATATCAGTGGTAAGGACAGATTTACAGTTCACTAACAGTGCTTATGTCACCCTGGTTTCATACAGATGTCATCGAGAATCCCAACCTGGGCATGTGGTATGTCTTCCAGCTCATGGACCCTCAAGGTATGTTGAAACAGTAACCTGCTCTGTGTCGTCAAGGGCTGAAAGCCTATAAGTTTTGAACCTTCGTTGAATATCGAAGCTCTTGGGGTTTTCAGGGAATGTTCTGTCTTCCTCCCCTCACCCCAACCGGTCGTGGTAGATGGCTGCCCCTCCATGAGTCTGGTTCTGACGGAGGTTTCTTCCTGTTAAACGGGAGTTTTTTCTTTCCCACTGTCACCAAAGCGATTGGTCATAGAGCGTCATATGATTGTTGGGGTTTTCTCTGTTTTATTATTGTAGGGTCTACGTTACAATATAAAGCACCTTTAGGCAACTGTTGTTGTGATTTGGTGCTGTATAAATAAAATGGAATTGAATGGAGGTTTTCTTTATTAAATTATTGATGGCCATATCGATGGCTTTAAGTGCCTAAATAATATTTTAATTTCTTGCTGTCTTTATAAATATCTTAATCTTTTTTTCTTAATCTTCTTTATAAATATACGTAATCGTTTTTTTTTCTGTTTTCTAGATGATGCTCACTCTGTAGAGCTGACACAGTTCAAGGAACAATTTAAGTCCCACCTCAGTGAGCTAATAAGACACGTAAGCTGTTCCATCTAATTTACACAAAAAAATCCTATTTTTAAATTGTTTTATCAGCAAATTACATTTCACGTGCTTCTCCGTTAACCTTCTGCATCATCAGTCCGTTTTCACTTTATATTTGAAGGTTTCTATCAAAATAAAGAAGCACACAGATGAAGCTGTGTGGATTCGAATTGCATGGGGAGACACCTTTTCTCGCCCCAACCACCTGAAACCCACATATGTCGTTCACTATCTTCAAACCCCTTACGTCTTTCTGACCAGCCCAACTTCAAAACAAAAGCCTCTGTTGTCACAGGTAAGGATAACTTCTGTGGTTAATCCTTCACATTGTTTATCAGGTTTCCAGTTTCCTTGTTTGTTTCCATCCTACTTTAAGAGACGTGTTTGCTTTGCAGGCTTTGGTTCTGTCCACCCGATATCAAGCTATTAAGGATGCTAACCTCAGTGGACGGAAGCTCACTGCCATCAGAGATCTGCTTATGAAGCAGTATCTGCAAGTATGCCTGATTATTTTTCAGAATTATTTACTAGTTAAGACTGACTTTTTTTATTTTTTTTTCATTTCTTAGATTTTGTGGGCTGCATGCAGTGTTTTCACCTTTTTAAATTACTGCTTTAGAGAGTAAAATGAGTGGAATTTTGCTCTGACCTTTTTTTTTTTGTCTTTTAAATCCACCCAGGTGTTTCCCACCAAGTTTCCCAGCCCTCTGGCAGAAAGGAATTGTGTTGTCTCAAGTATGTTTTATAACTTTTTGATTTTTTTTAAGCTGTTTTCTCTATGCATTTCTGTTGTATGGTGAAACATGTACTTAAATTTCTTAACGCTGGTTTTATGTATTTGTCTTTATTTATCTGTACAGACCTTCACATAGAAAAAGAGCAAGCTGGGTCTGCAGCAAACAGACATCAAATGGCTTGTGAGGCATTTGGTGATGGGATATTACCTCAACTACAGTCTGCAGTTTACAAGGTAGCCGGACAACACCGACTAAGTAAAAGAAGTTGAATATCTAAGTTGTTGTTTCACTGCTTCACAGATACAGATGTTAACCCAGATGCTGCCATGTTCCTTGTTAATGTTTCATCAGCTGGAAACAAAATTCAGAGATCACACCAATAAGACCATGACAGAGCGGGACGAGCCATTCAAATGTGTTGTTAAATTTGCAAGCACCAACCTCCTCGAGTCACTCAGACACTCTGCATCCTCAGGTACATAGAAAGTGTTAAAAACAGTCATAAGAGTAACTATCATCGTCTTTTGTAAGGAAGTAAGTTATGTTACTATAACCTGGTACGTCACAAAGTCATTCAGAATACTAACTGCATCTCTGCATGTGTCCACAAGAGGGCACCCAAGTCCTGGAAGAAATAGCCATATAGTAATGCTGTTACACTATAAACTACTTGACAATATTCATGATACTTTGGGAAGAGGAAACTTTTCTAAGGAAGTTTGCTTTTATGTTTAACTGTTATTTCCCACATTTTCCGGTGTGGGTGGAGACAATCAAAATACTGATAGTAACAAGGTAATAGACGAATTCTCAGTTATGACAGAGGTTAAAACCTGATCCTCATTGTTGTCTTTCTGGTTTCTCTAATGGTTATTTAAACATTTTTTTTTCTACTTTACAGGAGTTGCTTCCACCCCTGTGACACCCCTTCTCTCATCCGTTCCCTTAAAGGGAAAAAATTATTTTGTTATCACAGACAATGGCCCTGGACCTTCATCACAAATGAAGCCATCACAGAAATGACCATCAGACACTTGATTTAACTTGTAGCATGCTCAGTCCATTAGTCCATTCATTTTACTTCATACTTTAATGATGTCATTGTTAATAAAACTCTCAAGTCTGTTTCAATAAGAAATTTTATTCCTGTATTTATGTATCTCCAGCTGTAGGTATACTAGTTGTTGGCAACTCTGTCACTATTGTTTATCAGCATTGCATATAAAAGCAAAATTTTAAATATTGCTGAGGTTTTGTCATTTGTTTTCTGGCATCGATACAAACGTGTAATTTTACCACACATTAATATAAAGTGTTCTTCTGTGTAGCAACCAGATGAAACCAGCCCCTCACACGTCACATACACATTATTTCAAAGTGCATTTTTACTCTGTTTGTGTCTGTATACAAAACATTTAGACAAAAGATTTAGTCTCAAGTTTATTGTAAACAAAGGTTTACATCAGATGGGGTCTGTTGCGATAACAAAACCAGACACTGAATCTAAACGTTTTGAGAGGACAAAGTGAAAGCTCTAATTTGATAAACAGTATTCTTTCGAGTGTTTTGTAGTGGAGGCCAGTAGAATTAAAAGGCAAGTAATGAGTCTGAAGATTTGCAGAACATCTCTCCAAACATTAGTGACATACAAACAGAAAGCACAAGTCCCGCCAAAAGACATGCTGTTCTATGATTTTTTTTATTTCAACATGCTGACATTAGTCTGTTTTTATTACAATATGATGATGTGTGCAGTTTTCCCAGATTATGTGTGTTTATATCATCCTGATGACATCAGTGGTTTCTATGGATTATGCTGATGTCAGCATTGTTAATATGGAAATATATAGTATAGTATATTAATCTTTTTGTGTCACTGTGAAGTCATGTGGCCCTAACCTATGACATTGAAGTATTACATACTAAAAATGGTGTATATTATTATTTTTATCAACATGAGTGGAGCAGAATTGGCTGAAATCTTTGGCTCATGTCTCCAAAGATCTGTTACATTGTTGTGATGCACAATTTTTATTTATTTACTTATTTATTTTTACTTATTTTCACATTTAGTGCAATCTTAACCTGATTTTCACCAACATTAATTACATAATTTCTCCTTTTGGGGGAGAATAAAATGGGATGATTCATCAAAAATAACTGCAGGAATAAAATATAGAAAAAATGAAATATTCAGTTTTTAATTAATTGGGTCGCATTCATTAATAAAAAATTCCAAAACAAAAAATCTAGAACTTGTCATTAGTGATGCTGAACCGGGTTAGAGTCCGCGCTATATGCACTCGAAGTATAATTATTCGTCCGTATGTGTTATATGGGTGGCTGTAGCTCAGGTGGCAGAGCAGGTCAGCCGCTAATCAGAAGGTCGGTGGTTCGATCCCAGGCTGCCTCCTGGCTGCATGCCAAATATCCTTGGGTAAGATACTAACCCCATGTTTGCCTACTGGTGGCACCAGTGTTCGGCAGCCTGTCTGTCTGTCAGTGCGCCCCAGGGCAGCTGTGGCTACATTGTAGCTTGCCAGTGTGTGTGAATGGGTGAATGACTGAATGTAGTGTAAAGCGCTTTGGGGTCCTTAGGGACTGTGTAAAGCGCTATACAAATGCAGGCCATTTAAAAATCACATTATTCTGCAAAACGGAAGTGCGAATTTTATTTAGGATGTGACGTAAGCCAAAAATTCCCTGCTGCCTTTGAGCCCGAACAGGAGAGTGGAAAGGTGGCAATACAGCCTTACAGGCAGCGCTGAGGGACGGAATGATCCTTTTCATACAATGCTGCTGCTGGGGCTCTCTGCCAAACACGGAATGCACTGTCAACACAGAAACATGGCTGCCTCTTCAACGGGCAAGGCGAGTAACAGTGATAACGCTAATGCCAGCAGTCTAAACTGTAACGAAGAAGCTCTGCCGCAGTCTCGGGAAATGATAAAACCCACCATCGTGGAGCTGACCAAAGAAGTGAGGACGAACATCCTATGCACCGTGGAAGGATGTGGCAAGATTCTCCCCAACACACCTGCGTTGAACATGCATCTGGTTAAGTCGCACAGAATAAAGGTAACTAATTACTAAATCTAATTCCGATGGTTTACAAGTGAACTCAACTGCGATGCTAACTTGGCTAATTCGGTTAAGAGAAAACTATCATTTTTAAAAAACGCAAGTCATCCATAACTTCGAATTAGCTAGCACGTATGGTCGTAGTAATGTGTTGCCAATAACGCTGGGACAACATAGTCGAGCTTTGGTAAAAGTTAACTAAGTTTCTTCTTGACTGTTATTTAATTGGTGACTGTTTACTATTAGCGAGTTAGCTATACTGCACCTAGCCGCTTATGTTATCAATTATTGCATTTGTCACGAGAAATTAGGTGCTTATTGCATTCATAATATACAGATATACCCCCTTTATTATTAAATATTAGTTTTTAGCGAGTTGTTAATCTAGGGCAGGGAATTTGGGAGTATCTAAATGGGCTGTGTGTGCGCAAAGCTAAAAATCTATTTGTCGTTGTATGGTTACGGTCTCTCAGGAATACGGCCGCACAAACAGCGTGCTGTCTATCACGAACACAATACTTAGACTTTGGTCTAAATGTTTAAACCGCCTCAGCTGTACTAACTCCTAGTTCCTCTGTCCTCACTGGACTGGGCACTTCGTGGGACGCAATAATTCACTGTCTCCCAATGAATGAAGTTCTTTGCTGGGAAAGACTGCCTTTGTCCTGCAATAGACTAAGCTCTTTGTTTAAAATAGGTGAATGTTAGAATTTGAATTAGCTCCTAGAAGTAATCCATGCTGTCCCAGCAAGGAGAGCGTTTAAAGGCCTAAAGAAACCAAAAGCTTTACTATTTAAATCTGAGTTGCAGGTGTAGTTTAAAGTTAAGCAATCAGTTTCTAAATACAATTCCGTTTTTACACCAAAACTTTAAAAGCTGCAGTAAAGCTGGGTGAACTGTGTTTGGTCCATGTTCGTTGCAGTCCATGAATAAAGGGTTATATTGGTCACTGTGTTGGGTTTTCATGGTGCATTCACACTTTCCTCAGACTGTGCCTGTAAGAGGCACAAAGGAAAGAAAAGAAAGCGAGCAACAAGAAGGCAGCACAGCTTGCCTGTGTTACTTTTAATCCACAGCTATGTGAAACTTCTGTCAGCAGCCGTAATGATATTATGGTTGACATAATGATAAAGTGCATAAAATGCCACAGTTTCTCACTCAGTGCTTCTGCATAGTTGATGGAGCTAGAGTTGGGCTATATCTGTTTATATTTAACAGCACCATAACGTCGATGCAGCGCTCCACAGCTGCTTCATCACTATTGTTTCCATATGAAGACTTAAAAATAAAAAAAATTTCATATATGTATTATTTTTTTATTTTTGACTGTGTGCAGTCAGGTCAGTCCATAAAGCTAATGAGACTATTCTAATCCAGAATTTGCTTCCCTTTCAAACCATATCACCTCCCTTAGCAGAAAAGAAAAGTTTAGAGACTATTACTTTGATTTGTCACTGTATTGGCCAGTCTGTTGGAGAGAAGATTTGACCTTTATAATTGATATAGGCTAGCCATGCCATAGGAAAGACAGTAAATCTGCTTGGTTTCTCTTCTGAGCTACAGCCAATCACAGAGTCGTGACATGACTCAGGCTTCAGCCTACGACCATATGATGCAGTTGAGAAAAGCACAAAATTTGGATTTGCTGTCTCCAAAATTTGGCTTTTTAGTTATATTCTTATCACGAAGCAGACAGTGTTTGTTAGCTTTATCTTTTCCACAGCACAAGCACATGAATCTCTTCAATACTATAAATCAGAGACAATTGTATGTACAACAGTCATCCCATGGTGCTTATAGTAAGGTAAAGACCCGACAATATTGGGGGGAAATCAACCTTTATATCATTAGCAATTATATTGTAATTTGAGTTTCTTAAATATAAACACAGCATGGAAATGTGTTTTTAAGTCTTACGTTCACATGTCTGATCTAAATATCTGGAATGGATATATCTGTATTTTGTCCTCTGTTAATACTTGGTTGTCATTATCACCCTCAGGATGGTATTGTCAATCCCACGGTCAGAAAGGACATGAAGGGCTCTCAGAAGCTTTACTGCTGTCCTATTGAGGGTTGTCCCAGAGGCCCTAACAGACCTTTCTCACAGTTCTCCCTGGTTAAGCAAGTAAGCATTTCCTCTGTGACATGTAATCAGTTATTGTTCTATTTTTAAGAACCACTTGTGCAACTTAAAAAAATAACCCTTCATTTTTAATGTAAGCAGTGTTAAATAATTTCCTGCATGATTAAGTTGTATACAGTGTCCTGTAGTCTGCATAACTGAAAGCCTCTGATACAATAGGTTGAGGAAAAAAGAACTGCCTAATGTGAAACACATGTATCAATATGAAATACCATCTTAGCATTTCTACTCTGATTCTTGTAGCACCGCAAAACACAGGGAAAAGCTGCGTTTCTTTCCTAGTTTTGCCTAAATTATACTGTGACCTTTAACTGGGTGAATCACTAGAAAGAAGTAAATGGACATGTTCTATCCTTTCCAAATTCTGTTTGGACATTTTTATTTTAAATCTATTTTCTGCTTTTGATTCATTTCATTTCAGCACTTCATGAAGATGCATGCAGAAAAGAAACATAAGTGCTCCAAGTGCAACAATGGCTACAGTACAGAGTGGGACTTAAAGAGGCACATAGAAGACTGTGGAAAGACCTACCACTGTACATGTGGCTGCCCCTATGCTAGCAGGGCTGCTTTACTCTCACATATCTACAGGACGGGTCATGAAATTCCAACAGAGCACAGGCATGTACAGGGATAACCCTAACACTTTCATTGATATACTGTATTTTGTTCTCTCTATGTATTTATTATTGTTATCATTTTATCTCATTTATTTATTATTTTGCAGAATTCCTCCAGTAAAAAAGAGAAAGATGGAAAAACTGTTAAGTGGTTCTGAAAAGGTTAAGATCAATGATTCAACCTTCCAGATCATCTCTGCTGCCACAGAGCAGACCGACACTTCTCTCCCTTCTGATACAACCGTTACTATCCCAGACTCCCGGAGGAGCCTGCAGAAGTTGCTTTTACCAAAACCCAAGATGGCTTTGGTTAGTGTTCCTGTGATGCAGGTGGCTCATTTGCCTGTACTCCTTCCATCTACAGAAAGTGGGGCTCTGAGGTCTGTAGTGCTTGCTGTAGATAGCCAAGGTTCTGTTAGTGCCCTTCAGCTCCTTCCACAAGCCACAGGAGCAGTGGTACCCCAACTTGATGCTAAAAGTTTGGGTTTCAAGGATAGCATGCCTACTTCCCGCTCTAGCCAGGGGCCTATTAGCACAGGAGTGCAAGTTAATCTGGATCCAGTAGGTCCAGAGGATTCAACTATCAGCATGGCAGCACAGCGAGGAAGGAGCACTTCCACCAACATTCAGACAGACAAATCGTACTTGTCAAAAATGCCCACAGGAGTAGGGGTTGGGGAGGGACTAGGCTTGTGCTCTGCGGGTGAGTCCTCGGTGTCTTCTTGCTCCCAAACAGACATCAGTGTCAGTGCCCAAGTCCTTTTGCCAGTCAGTGTTGAAACCCAAACTTTCTTCTCCCGAGCCAAATCCACATCATCTATTGGAGCTCAAACAGACAGCCAGTGCCTGAGCCAAATTCCCTGCTCATCCTCTTCTGTTGCTCCGTACAAAACCAGGCAGACACAGACATACTTTGCCATGCCACAATCAGAGGAGAAGGCTCAGAACCAGGCTGTCATGTGCTCAGACCTATTTGGCAATGACTCCCTCAGTGTGTCAACCCAAACAGCTTTGGACATTGATGACACCCTTTGTGCTGCAGGAAGCACTATATATGAGGACTCAAAATCAGAGGGTGGTATGTGTTTTGGGGTGCAGACGCATGAGCTGAGTGCAAACAACATGGCAGACAACCAGACCCAAACAATGACCTTGTTAAATGACCTGGAAAACATCCTGTCTGACAGTATGTCAGGCCATCAGGTGCTCACAGAGGCTTCTGCAGGCTGTGGGTCAAGTCTCAACTCTGTTCAAGAGCAACATAACGGCATCGACTTTGATTTTGAAGAATTCCTCAATGCTGTGCACATCCAGACACAGACCGAGGAGAGTGAGCTGGGAGGACTGGGTGGTGACACGCCAATGGAGTCTCTAGACATTCAGACACAGACAGACTTCCTACTGATGGATGATCTGGACCAAAGTGAGGGACCAAGCCGAACCCAAGCCAGCGACTTGGAGCTATTTGATACTCAAACTCAGACTGACCTCAATTTTCTGCTGAATGCCGGAAGCCACATGCCCCTGAGCAGCATCTTGCGACATTCAAGCTTTTCTATGAGCACAGAGTCATCAGACACAGAAACACAAACAGATCTCCCTTCATTTGCCACGAGTCTCTCTGCTCAGACTCCTGTCACTCAAGGAGAGAATGCAAGACTGCTGAACAGCACAGAGACACAGACTGTGACTAGCCAAGCAGAAGGCCTAGGAAACCTGTTCCTGACCAGCAACGAAACCCAAACTGTCATGGATGACTTCCTGTCAGCAGACTTGGCGTGGAACATGGAGTCCCATTTCAGCTCTGTGGAAACCCAGACATGTGAAGAACTTTGTGCTCTGTTTCAGCATTCTGAGAAACCCAACAGCTGAAGCTTCCCATGGCTTTGCAATAAAGGTTTCTGATATCTGCCTCTTCCTTTAAGAGTAAATGGTTTATGCTGTCCTCTGGCAAATCAAACCATAGTCTTAGCAGCAAGAAGTCTGCAGATATGTTTTCAACCATTCCACTGGGGGCATAATGTCCAGAGCCCTTCCTGGTGTCTATCCTGACAGCATTGCTGCACTTTATTAGCTCAGTGGGCATGACCCATGAGCTCCCGTGACAGTTTACATATTTATTTGCACATAAGGTAACATTGTACGTGTCTTGTCTAAAATGCAAGCTTACTTGTATATTTCAGTGCGTAGCCGCTGTGACTGGTCACTGTTTGGTCTTAAGAAGTTGTAAAAATACTTAACATTACATAAAGTTTAGCTCTGCACTTAAAAGGGATGACATCCATACCTATATATGGCTGTCATGAAAGGCTTGTAAAATTGCTACCTTGTATGACAGCTTTCAAATATAGATGTACTGCTGTAAAACAATCTCATCTCAGCTGTACAGTATACAATATTGTACGCTTAGTTTACATACGTATGCAATGCGCATGAAGCCTTTAAGCAGCACAACATAAAATATTGATTCTGCACATGTGCGTCTGAATGCTGCATCTTCAATGTTACCTTGTCAGTGGCAACAAGACTATAAACTCTGACATTGCAGGCAGTTGAAAACATGACAAGTGAGATTTTTTTTTTCAAAATAAAGGCTTTGCATTGCTCAAAGCAAAAGATGTGTTGTTGAAATATAACCTGGCACAAAGTAAAAAAAAATGTTTGTCCCGTGTTGCGCACCTTGCATTGAAATGTGATTGTGAAGTCTAATGTTGTGTAAACACTTTTTGTGTCAAGGCCTCTAGTTAAGAGGTCGACTTAAGTCAGTAAGCAGGCTAGGCTGTCATCGTCTTTAACTTATTCATTAGCTGGGTGTAAGTGTATACATTAGCAGTACACTGCTGAAGTGATCCAGTAATGTTACCGTACACAAAAACAGTGGATTAGAGCTAGGATTAGCACAGATTAGCACAGTGTTTTGTTTTGTTCTTTTAACGGAAAGGACTTACATTTTAGACCCAATTTTCCACACTAATTTTTTCAAATCACTAAATGTAACTTTTTTTTCCACCCCCATTTTTCTTTTTTGTTATACTGTGACCTCAGTTACCTCATAGGCACCACATAGAGACTGTTCTACCTGAGAACATAGAGCTATAGGCCTTGTTTATTTTCCATTTTTGTTGTGTTGGTGCCTTAACCCAAGTATTAACTTGAGTTCTGTTACAGATAATTTGCTGCTTTAAAGTCATGTTTATACTAGAATATATCGTGATGAATAAACAATGAAAAATATCCGAATCCTTTCAGTCTTTGTTTTGCATGTTTTATCTGTTTAGTATTGGTGTTTTTATCGTGATTGCATGCAATGTGAGAATGCATCTCCTTCATGTTTATGGAAAGATTTACGCTGTCACATGAAAATATTCCTTTGCAGCATTTGATTGAAAAGAATTACTTTGATTCCATCACATCTTAAATGAATAGTGTTTAATGTCATTACACTTTATGGATGTTTATTAAATCTGAAGAATGTACACAATAATGACACTGTGCCCAGACATATTATGCTTTGGGTTCTTTTTGTTTTTTGTTTCTGTCACTATTCCCAGTTGGTTTATGGATAATTTCGCTATTTTAGTAAGGTTTCACGCCTATGAAGTCTGAACACATTTTGTTTTGAAGCAGTAATTCCAACTTGTAATTCCTAAATTCTAATACAATATAGCTGTTTCCTTGCAGGTTTAGTGGAATGGGGAAAAATGCCTATATTTGAATGGGTTAAAGCTATGTCACTTTCAGGTGTCCGTTACAGTGCTTTACTTTCTCCTTGTAGGGAGTGCATGCAGATATTTTTCCAGCACAAAATATTTGTTTTTGCAGAATTGATTTGATTTTTCTGTTGCCTACATGTGTCAACTTAATGGCTGCCTTTAATTATTGTTCAAGATAGATTGTAGATGTCGTTAATAAACTGCTGGCAAGTGTTGACTGTGCTCATTTTTTTTCCCCAAAACAAAAATAGGAAAGTAGTTGCTGAAAGATGGACAAACATGATCAATGTTTTTTTTTTTAAAAAAGGTCATAAGTCGGTCATACATCTTTTATTCAAGTGATCTTGAGTTCAGTATTACAATTGCACACATGATGTCATCGTCTCTTAAGATTTGGTTGTGCGAAACAAATTTTGCACTATTAGCTTTTTCTAAAAAAACACAAAAAAACCTTTATAATATTGTACCTTTTTTCTTCTTTTGATGCAGTTACAACCTGCCCTGTATAAACCTACTAAATCCAGGCCTGTGCATTTATTTTACATCTATGTAGGTAGGGAAAAGAATTAGAGCAATACAAATAAATGTAATAAGGTAACAAAATTGCCACAGCTTAAACAGTATTATAACAACTGACTGAAAACAGGCCATGAGTCATGTTGACCTTGGAAACCAACATGACCCTTGGCATTTTTAGAAAGAACCCTGGCTCCACCCATAATCCATAACAATTACCAATCCCTTGTTTACTAATATAAAAGTTAAACTGTATTAAGCAGATGCAATAGTTTGGCCACAGTTTATATTATGAGAAACGAGCTGCAGTGCGATGTTAAAGTTCTGGCCAAGTTGTAGTCTGCTCAAATTTAAAAATATTAGCGACCACCAGTGCTACTATTATGCCAGGCTGAATTTCTTCTTCCAGCTAAGTGTATTTTAATGGAAATGTGATTGAGTGAGGGTGACAGACAGGATGCCCTTTATAATAAAAGATGTTGCCTTTGCTTAGTTGTACCTGAGAAACTAAAATTACTGCATACTTAACCCTTGGATGCACAACCTACCAATACCTACACTCTTCCACAAGTGGGGTCAAAAATGACCCCAAATAGAAACAATGCATTTTGCTATAAACTTGGTTGTTATTCTTCAAAATCTTTAAAACAAAGAGTTGTAATATTTTCATATTTGAGGTATTCCTCATAAAACATGTTTGTGACATGAGGCTCTTTGCATTTTTATTTATTTTTTCATTAATTTTAAGAAATTGCACTTTTTGTATCACTTGTATCACTTTTGTATGCTTGCGCAGCATATACTGCAGAAGCTGGGTCTTCCCTCTGAAAGGCACAAGTTGTTCATCCACTGTAACACAATCACTGAGGATGAATTTCTGCCTGCTGTTGACCAGGAACAGGCCCCATATGTAGCAGAAGGCTGCCATGTGGTTTGTTTTCAGTCGGTAGGCTCTGGTCCTCTTGTCATCAAAGTGCAAGAAACAGCGAGTTACTTTAAATATTTAAAAAAAACATCAGAAAGGACAATGTTTGAAATGCACAGGAAACTATAAACAGGGCTGCACATAAATGGTCCGCAGGTGCACATTCGATGTCAAAATAAAAGACGCGTACCAGATAAGAACACTGTAAAAAAAAAATTGAAGAATTTACGGTGAATTACTGGCAGCTGTGGTTGCCAGTAATTCACCGTGAAAAATAAATTGTAAATGTAGAACACAAAACGGTATACTATTTTGGTAACCTTAAATATCACAGTAAATAATAATATTTTTTTTACAGTAAATAACTGTAAATTGTAAAATTGTTTATGGGTAATTCATGTGAAAACAACAGACATTCCGTTAACCTGATTACAGTCTTACTTTATTAAATATAATGAAACTGTATAAAATAATACGGTATGATATTAAAAATGTTATTATTACGGTAAATTACTGGCAGCTGTGGTTGCCAGAATTTCACCGTAAAAAATAGATTTTAAATGTAGAACACAAAACGGTATACAATTCTTGTAACCATAAAATTCACAGTAAATAACTATTAATTAAAAAAATTAATTGTGAAATTGTTCATGGTTGATTCAAGTGGAAACAACAGAAATTCTATTAACCTGATTACAGTCTTGCATTGTTAAATACAGTGGAACTGTATAAAATAATACGGTATAATATTAAAAAGTTCAATATTAGGGTAAGTTACTGGCAGCTGTGGTTGCCAGAATTTCACCGTGAAAAATATAGTGATAATGCAGAATACATAACGGTATACTTCATTGATCAATGTAAAATTCACAATATAGAACCATAAACCTGTTAATGGTAATTCATGTGAAAACAGCAGAAATTCCGTTAACCTGATTACAGATTTGTATTGTTAAATACAGTGAAACTGTATAAAATAACTATAAAAAAGTTCAATATTACGGCAAATTACTGGCAGCTGTGGTTGCCAGAATTTCACCGTGGAAAATATAGCAATAATGCAGAATACATAACGGTATACTTTGTTGACAAATGTAAAATTCACAATGAACTGCTGCTTTTTTCACAATAATTACCATTGAAATAAATGTTAAAATCTATTGAAAAAGCACAGAACAGCTGTATAATACAATCCTTTTTTTAATTCAAAAGTTCAGAGTTACATTAAATTATGTGCAGCTGTTGCAGCCAGAACACTGCCTAAAAAATTAAGGTCCAACAAATGAGGTAATAAACATAAGACTGCTGATTGGCATAACCTGTACTTACACTTTTTGTTATATTTTGATAGAAACATTAATAAAGACCAATAGAAATGATGAGTACATTAAACTGTTAATATTAAATAATAAAATCAACGACTACAAATGCATTAACCTAACCTAACCTAACTAATATTAAACTTAATAGCACCAAAAACAAAAAAGTACTTAATAAACAGTCAAATAAAATTCATAACACTTGATACTTGCGGTGGTGTCTGACAATGTTTCTTTTTATCCAGACTTGATAGTAGAGGGCTTTCAACATGGAAACCAGTCTCTGATGTTCTGGCGTTCTTTCCTTGCACCCTGAAAGCAAATACAAAGCACAATAAAGCAAACTGGCCATTTAAAAAAAATAAACGTGTACATTCAATCAAGCAAATTTACAGTCTCACATTTAATACAGCTGACACTATTCATTGCATAGTGATTATACAATGACTATGATGCATTGCAATGTGAACATAAAGATACCTCATTAGGTTGGTACTGGATGCAGTGAGGTAAACATCCACTCCAACTACAGCATGAGTACTGACCGCCTGTCAGCTCTCTGGGATGGGAGAGGAGCCCACAGAAGCTCCACTGCTTGGAGAGAAGATTAGAGACGAAGTAGAAGTACAAGAATGATAGATGCTTCATGTCAGACACTCCAAAAGTCTCCAATAACACCAGAAAAAGTCACTAATTGTAGCGACAAAGTCACTTATTTATTGTCACTTAAGTCACTTAATTTATGCTGCTCTTTCCCACACAACTCTGCCTTTCAACTGCTGGCGGACACCATATGCCAAGAAAGGGCCTGTCTGCTGTCAGAAAAACCAGACCTGCTCAGTTTTCTGAAGAAAAAGTGCTAGGACTCATGTGTACCACAATGCACATAAATTTCTACTCTTTTTTTTAACCTCTTATTTATTGCTCAGATTAATAAATTTGTTCATAACAGTGTCAAAAAACAAAAATGATAATTACAAAAATTACAAAAAATTGACCTTGTCCGTGAATAATATACATTCAACAAAATTAAACATTGACCTATGTAAAGCACGTACAAACTCAAAAACACGTACAAACTCCAAAACATCTACAAACACCAAAGCATGTACTAACTCCAAAATACGTACAAACTGCAAAGTACGAGCTTTGGAATTTGTACGTGTTTTAGAGTCTGTACGTGCTTCAGAATTTGTACGTGCTTTGCAGTTTGTACGTGCTTCAGAATTTGTACGTGTTTTGGAGTTTGTACGTGTTTTGGAGTTTGTACGTGCTTCGGAGTTTGTACATGTTTTGGAGTTTGTACGTGCTTCGGAATTTGTACGTGCTTCGGAATTTGTACGTGCTTCGGAATTTGTACGTGTTTTGGAGTTTGTACATGCTTTGGAGTTTGTACGTGTTTTGGAGTTTGTACGTGCTTCGAAGTTTGTACGTGTTTTTGAGTTTGTACGTGCTTTGCAATTTGTACGTGCTTCAGAATTTGTACGTTCTTCGGAGTTTGTACGTGTTTTTGAGTTTTTGGAATTTGTACGTGCTTTGCAGTTTGTACGTGCTTCGGAATTTGTACATGCTTCGGAATTTGTACGTGTTTTGGAGTTTGTACGTGCTTTGCCGTTTGTATGTGCTTCAGAATTTATACGTGCTTCGGGATTTATACGTGCTTAGGAATTTGTACGTGCTTTGGAGTTTGTACGTGTTTTGGAGTTTGCATGTGCTTTGTCTCTAGGGGCCACTGTAGCAGATGTCCTTTTGCCATTAAATATGCCAGAATTTTAATTTTCATTGTGAATACTTGTGTTTTATACTAAGAGAGACTGTAGAACTAAAAAGTATATAGACATTTTTTAATTGCAGTAACTGACCATATTTACTACTAAGATATACTGTTTTATTAAGCAGCTTGAGCTTCTTAATTTTTTTTTATTTTTTTTTACCGTAGTTTTCACAATAATTCTAACAATGTTTTGACTTTTTGGTACAGTTAAAAGTACGGTATGTTTTTGGTGATTAATATACAGTTGTCAAATGATTATAACAGAAAAGACTGTTATATTCATACAGAATTATTACGTAAATTATAGGGTGATTAAATGTAAATAATGTTACAAATTTTTCTTGTTGTTTTCAAAGACAATGGGCCATATTACTGTACATTAATGTACTTTAAACATTTTAGCAGTGCAAAAATTAAAGCAATTTACCATTTTTCAATTTACAGTGATTCAACATAAATATTACAATTATCTACTTTTTTGGATTTAATGGTCATTTACCGTTGCCATTTCGCAGTTATTTACTGTAATTTTTATGTACATTTCTTACAGTGAAGTTGGAACGCTTGTTTCCGTACATTAGATGTTCTGGAGGAGGACAGACATTTGTTCAGAACTCTTAAAGATGTCGAATAAGCAACCTCTGTAAGCAATTACTTTGGTGTTCCTCCACCACAAAAGAAGCGCGTATTCTCTGAATTTCCGAGAATACTTTAATTTTGACAGCGAATGCACACCTGCGGACCACTTATGTGCAGCCCTGACTATAAATCATGTATGTTACTGTGTAAAAATTAATTCTTGATCCATCAGAAGTGTAAGTGGGTCAGTCAGAGTTGCTAAGAATGAAAGTTTCATAGAAGATTCCATAGTAACTGCTTGGGGTCATTTTCGACCCCACTTGTGGAAGAGTGGGATAGTGATACAAAATCTGCATTTTTTTTTAATTAATGAAAAAATAAATAAAAATGCAAATGGCCTCATGTTACAAACATGTTTTATGAGGAATACCTGGAATATGAATATATTACAACTTTGCATTTTAAAGATTTTGAAGAAAAACAACCCATGGGGTCATTTTTGACCCCACGTGTGCATCTAAGGGTTAAATGTTCACATGACAGATTTTTATTTCACATGCCTCATTCAGCTTAAAAGTGAAGTGAGGCAGAGAAGAGGCAGCTCTACAGGGTGCATTTGGATTTGTGAAATTCCTTTTGAGAGACGTGCATTGAGTCAGGTTTGGAAGACATTGTATTCAATACCTCTTGGTATCAAAACATTGTGAGGGTTTTGCCAAAATGTCTGGTACTTGGAGGTCAGCGCTGCAGAGAAAGTGGAAATATCTGAATTAGTAGCAGTGTCCACTCTAGTTCCCCTTGTTCCACACTGCTTGTCTAAAAGGAAACAGTTTTTCTCTGAGGTTTGTTTCTCTGGAGTCTTCTTGTGTCTACAGAGATGATCACTGGCCTTGGCAATCAGGTGAGGTGGTTTAATAGGTGGTAGAAATGTGAAGTTTTTAATGGGAACCACTCTGTTATTGGGACGATGACTATGTTTCCGAGGTTTAGCAGGCTTGTTCTCTGGCACAGAATATTTTGAAGACAGATGGTGATGCTGAGAAAGTGTGTCTTTATCCATCCCCCTCTCATATATCTTTTCTTCCAGTAAGAGATGTGTCTGATTTCTCTGCATGGCTTTAAGGAAAGGACATTCTGCAGCATCTGTCTGTTGAGCTGCCATAGGAGTTTGACTCCAAGATCCTGTCTGCTGATTTACTGACACAAACTTCTTAAAATTATCCAGGCCTGCATGAGACTCACAGTGCTGCTCTGTAATGCTGACTGAGCTGTCTCCATTAGAAGGTACTGGGTCATCAGATGAAGGAGTTCCATTGTCAGCCTCCTTATGCTTTGGTTTCTTGTATGCGTTTGAAGTCAAAAGTATGCAGCTCAGGGGAACAACTCTGGCCCAACCATAAACCTGTTGCAAAACCAAGTTTTTTTGTTAAGTTTGGATATGTTTAAAGCTGAAAATCACAAAGTAAAAATACTTACTTGAATCAAGTAAGAAACATGCAAATAGGAGGAAAGCAGTAAAAGCACAGATGTGATTACTAATACGCGAATGAAGATATTCCATTTAGATTAGACACTGTGTATGCTGGCTAAATAGCTTTGCTGTCTTTTCCATCAATATGATGCTGATAGTGACTAATCAACTTCAAAAATGCAAGGCGAAAGTTGGAGCCACTGACATCAGCAGCTACAGTTTACTTTACTGCAAAAAAGTCAGATTCTGTCCATCATTATAAAATGTGACCAAAAAAAGTTTTCTTTTGCATATTTGTCATACTTAGATGTTTCAGATAATCAATATTAATATCAGACAAAGGTCATTAGTTGTTAAGTGATGATTTTTTAAGAAAAATAGTTATCCAAATCGCTCTCACTCTATGTGAAAAAATAATTGCCCCCTAAACCTATTAACTGATTGTGCCACCCTTGGCAGCGGGGAATGAGTCTTTCACATCACTGTGGTAGAATTTTGATCCAGTCTTATTTACAGAATTGTTTTAATTCAGCCACACAGAAACGTTTTCAGGGATCAATGGTCATGTCATGTCAACATATCCCAATCTGATTTAAGACTCACTAGGCCACTATGAAACCTTCATTTTGTTTTTGTTTTTTTAAACCATTCAGAGGGGGACTTGCTGGTGTGTTTCAGCTCATCGTACCCAGATCATCACATTACCACCACCATGTTTGACTGCTAATATGATGTTCTTCTTATAAAACTCTGTGTTCGCTTTACATCAGATGTAATGGAATGCAAACCTTCCACTCTACAAAATATTTTCCCAAAACTTCTGAGAATCATTGAGATGTTTTTCTGGCAAATTTGAGGAGAGCCTTTGTGTTCTTTTTGTTCAGGAATGATTTTCTCCTTGGACCTCTCTCATGGATGTCTTTTTTTCCCACTGTCTTTCTTGTTGTTGAATCATGAACTCTGATCTTAACCTTGGCAAATGAGGCCTGCAGTTCTTTAGATGTTGTTCTGAGGTCTTTTATGACCTCCTACATGAGTCATCCATTCCAAGTTTTCTCCATTTATGGAAACTGGCTCTCACTGTCTTTCACTGCACTCCCAAAGCCTTAGAAATGATTTTGCAACTCTTTCCAGACTGGCAAATGTCAATTGGAGCAGATAGATATGGATAGCCCTTTTCCCTTAATGAATTAATAATTGTTTAAAAGTTGCATTTTGTATTTACTAGGGTTATCATTGACTAATATTAAAATTTGATTATCTGAAACACATAAGTGTAAAAAAACCACAAAAAAATAAGAATTAGGGAAGGCGCGTAAATACTTGTTCAATTTATCACTGAGTCCAAACTGTGACATAGAAGACACTTAGGCTACTTAAAAACAACATTTGCAACTACATATAGGTAACAAATTAAGAGAGGTACAGTAACAGGATATTGGATCACTTACAGCATCCTCCCAACCAGAGTAACAATGGAACTCATTTAGCTCCTTCTCATTCAAGAAGTTCTCCTCGCTGGTATCTAAAAGGCTTTCAACAAGTCTCCTTTCTGCTATTTTGTGCTCGCCAGCTGGGTTCTCCGGTGCTGACAGCTCCCCGTCTGCTCCGTCCACAGCTGTGTGATCCCTTTCTTGCGAGGTCATGATGTAGTTAGTCCTTTGACTCATGGTGAGATCTCGAAAGGGTCATAGAAAACAGAATTACCTTAAATACTTAAAAATGCATCTTGAGTAGCACTTTTACTGTAAATATGATCAACTTAACAAACCTACCGCTGATTTTGCTTAGCAAATTAAAGCAAACTGGATTATTAAACAAGGAAATTAAAGAAATACATGAATAATATTTGTTGCTACTCACAAACAACTTCTGCTGTGTGCTATCTTTCGTGGTGGCGACTTTTTTATTTCCCGGTTGAGACTTTTGTAGGACAAAAGCGGAAGAAGCGGTGAATGCCTTTAGAGACCAACTCCAACGCCGTCGTCATGGTGACACTTAAAAGCCCGTACCGTCAAGGCATGACGCAGAGAAAGGGGGAGGGGTTCCTGCGCTCCTGCTGCAGACTACTGCCTACACTGTCCTATATCTGTATTAAGTATAAAAGAATCAACACAATAGCTTTATTTTTTACACGGGACCGCTTGATAATCTAGTTATGCACACAATATCTGGATGTACCAGACTGAAGACAAAAGCACATAACTGTTTTTGATGCACCTACATTATTTATTTCATGCAGGGTTTTTTTCAATGTCGCAGCGTTCAAACAGGGAAGTAAACCAGCTGATAACCTGTGAAGAAGGAAACCATTTTGGTCAGTTAAACGCGCATCTCTGCACGTACATGTAGATGAGACGTCAACCTCTGCCCCGGGAAGAGATCAACTGTGAGAGAACACGCATGAATTTTCCCACGTTTAAGTGGAAACGAGGAGATATTTGATGTGAAGAGGAAGGAATTGGAAATTTTTGTTGCTGTTGTTTTTTGAGCAAACAATTCTTCATATTTATTTTATGGTGGATTTTAGTTTTTTTAGTTTTTTAATGAAGCATCTGCAAGAGGAGAGTCGCACTAATTGCGGAAAGCAACAACACTTTGGTTTATTGGTCCAAGGCTGCAGAGTGTCAGCTTCTGACGCAGGCAGAGCACCTATCCCGGAGTTGCACACTAACACCTGACGGCTTCATCTCTTGCATCGCCGGTTTTTCTCCATCACGACTACTCCGGCTCTGCAGTTCAGGGACTCCAGCGTTTTATGGAAGCGGAGTCTGCGCACCCTGTCGCGGTCATGCTTCCCCCAAAGAACTGCCTGCCGAGGAACTACAGTTGCATAGCTGGACTATTCGGGAGTCTTGCAGCGTCAAATCCGAGGCTTGAAGATGGGGAGGATTTTGACATGGTGAACGCCACTTGTGAGCCTATCGAGAGCGCAGTGGTGGATGAGAGGCCAAGGGGCAGAGAGATTTCCCTGAAGCCTCCACAGAGCCCTAATCTGCGTCGGAGGTGCAAGTCTTTGCCTACACCTACAGAGAGAGCAAAGTTAGAGATCGCCCGCAGCAGAAGCCCAACCATTAAGAAAAAAGTCCGTTTCGCGGACTCCCTGGGCCTGGAGCTCATTTCAGTGAAGCACTTTGACGACACAGATGTTCCCGAGGTGCCTGAGCGCATAATGGCAAAATTACCCAAGGGACCCCTTCACCTTCATCACTTGGACACAAAATTCCCCCGGGCTCCTGCGCAGTCTGTGTTCATGGAATTGCAGTTCACCAACCCAGGCACATTACCCGGCTTCGAGCAGAAAGTGAGGGAGGTAAAAGTCCTGTTGGAGACCGTGGAGGCAGACGAATTCAGCCTCTGCGGCTTCGTGCGCGTGTTAAATCTGGCTTTCGAAAAGAGCGTCTCTTTGCGGTATTCCCTAAACAACTGGATAACCTTTATGGACAGTTTGGCGTCCTATGTTCCTAACTCGAGCGACGGTGTCACTGACAAGTTCTGTTTCAAGATAGTTATGCCCACCTACCTAGACAACGGAGGAACATTGCAATTTGCAATTAAATACTGTGTCGGCGGGCAAGAGTTTTGGGACAATAATAACGGCAACAACTACAAAGTCCGTCGTCACCGGTTCAAGATGTCTCCACCTCGGGAATGGGAAAACGGATGGATTCATTTTATCTGAGCTTTGGCGTATGCAGTGACACACTTGCGCCATTTGAGCGCAATTGATCCCCGGGTACCTTATTAGCCTGTAAAACAAAAGATTCGTATTATTACTATTCCGTCATTGTCAGCTGTATACATTCCGTGACAGAGAAAATATTTTACCACAATATTTCAAACAGTGACCCTGTGGTGGCGACGCACCGAGGGTTGAAATGGCCTGCTGTTTAAGCCTGATAGGCTTCCCGGTGTGGGATGCTGTTCGATATGTTGCCTTGATGTCAGGGCTCTGTACAGCTTGGTGCCCTTTGGGAGGGCATGTTCTCGTTATGTAATATAAAAACACGCGCCACGGAGAACGTGCCGGGTAATGCCAACTTCAGGCATCACACTCATTTCAAGATGCTGTAACTGTCAGTTTGCATGTGTGCAAACATCGACTCAAAAGCAAAAAGAAAGCATTTTAGCTGATGGTAGCATACGCCCCTGGTGGTCACCTGCAGACAGGGGTAAACATGTCTTATCCCCCCCGATAAAAGATGGAGATATAAGGTGATTATTTAATTTAGATATTCAACTTATTATTTCCTACTATCACGCCATTTAAATGCCTTATTCTAAGCCATGATGTAGGGAGTTGTTGATTTGTGTTGTACAGTATTTTCTTCGTTGGGCTTGAATGGAGTTAAATGCATTAGATGATTATCGTCATTAAATTTACAATGTAAAACAATCCAGGGACATCATACTTAACCATACAAAAATCTGCCTCTTAGCAATACATTTGTAGCCTATTCAACATAAATTATTTTACGTTTTGCATATTTAAAGTATGAAGAACAAGGTGGTTTGACAAAGTTCAAAGACAATGAAGTAATATTAAACTAAATAATATATATGAATATAACGATAAAGATAAAGAACAGGTTTTTCAGGACTCTTATTCTTTACAGTAATTTCTTGTTTTATCTGAATGAAATCCTCTAGCATAGCTTTTATCACAAGGAAAATGTCTGAAGTGGCTGTTTGAAAGGTTAAGTTTACCTCTGATTACCTGTGGACCTTTTTTGTTTCTTCTCTTCTTCAGGTTGACTGCTAAAGAACAGATCTTATTTTCACAACAATTATTTTTTAACTAATATATTTAAAGAAAACCGTCTTATTGTACATGTACAGCCTCGAAACAAAAATATCTAAGATTCTTGACAACACTGCTTAACTATATTTTTCACAGAGCAGGTCTGTCTATAGTCCAAGTAGCTATCACACAGGTGGCTGTGTTTAACTAGCTTTAGCTGCTTTAAATGTACACAATAGTCATTGGTGCAAGAATAGTGCTGCTCCTCACACTTCTTACACTTTACCAAAATTATGTGAACTGATTCACTGTCTTTCATTCTCAAATTGCAAACTGTCTGCTCGCTTTCATCACACAGTACACCTTTATAAATGTTATTGTCATTTCTGGACAAAAGCGTGTCTCACGTCTAAGGTGTTTTTACTTAGATCAGAGGCGAGCTGCCTTCCAAAGCCTCTCGCCTTCACTGTGGCTGACGAAGCTTGTCTGTTGTTCAAATCATTTCAGTTAAATGCCAATATCCACCGCGCTTTTAAAAATCTGTACAATAATATCAAAGCGAGCATGTGCAAAGTTTAGCCTTTAGCTGCTAGAGGAACAGCAGACATGTTGCTTTTAATTCCAGTGCTCAGACTGTAATCTGAACATCACTTTGGCCTTTGTTTACATCATCATGGCCTCACAGGGAAGCTCTCCATTTAATGAGGCCATCGTGCCAGGATGTTGACAGAGACTATTCCTGTAACCACTTAGTTTTTGGAGCACTTCCACTGTGAATCCATCAGTATCGGTTGTCTCCAAAGATGACATAATTTATGTCAGGGCTACAGTGCTCTACCTGATCATATTAGATCAGTTTTGATGAGATGAGCGATCATAGTTCCTATCATGCAACTTAGCTTTAGAACGTACAGAGCTGAATTTCTCTCATTGGTTTATTTAAATACATTGTGAATATCTAATGTCCTGTCATAGCAGAATTTAGTGTATTATGCTGTTACACCAGTGGGTATTTGCATATTGTCTGCTTTGGTCTGTGTAAACTTTGTTCAAGCATCCATGCAATGCAATACCAGAAAGCATTAATTATCCAGGCTGAGGTGACTGATGTGGGCTTAGAGAGATGCATCAATAGCCAGCTGATCACTGCCAACACAAACTGTGATTTTTGAATTTAATGTTTGGCTCATATGTGGTCGTATTTACTTACTAGATAACAATAGAGTGTTGGGGTTGCTTGACACAAGAGACTGTGTGAATATAATTGTGTTGTCTGTTATCTGTTACATTTGAACCTGTTGGTTTAGCATCGCAAAAACTGTGAAAACTGTGGCGATCCCACAGCCCCGTTAATGCAACTGTCGAACTAGTTTTGCAATATAAATATGTCATTTGTAGATGACAAATCTGGATGCTATTTTTATTCTGGCATCTCCAACACTGCTGTTGCTATTGGTGCATCTCTACTACAAAGAAGATGGGTCTGTGGTCTTAGATTTTCACCATAATCAATTCATAACTCACTGATATATAAGTATGTATGTAAATGTGTTAATGTTTCATACTGAATGTCTTCCTGCTGTTCTATGTTGTGTGTACTTTGAATCATTTTAAAGGCAGAATTGAGAAATTAGAATGGTACAAGCTTGTTATCCTTTGGTGCTGTAAAGTGTTATCAAAGTACTGTGTTTAAAAAAAAAACTCGTTAAAGCAAACAAATTTGTCTCCACACTGTAAAATATAACTTGTTGTTTCAACTTAAAAATATCAGGTACAGGGCTGCCTTAAAATTTTAAGTTAAGTCAAGAAATAGAGTTTGTTCTTATAACACAACCAATTGTTATCTTAATGAAAAATCACATGTTGTCTAAACTTTCGTCTTAGTTTAGTTGGCTGAGATTTGTTAGTCAGTTCAACTCCTTTAATTGTCATCTTTACTTGGGAAAACCCTTTCAGCTAAATTAAAATAATCTGTTTAAACTCTTGTCCTAGTTCAGTTGACTTGGGTTTTTTAGTTAATTCAAATACTTTAGTAGTCCTTTTAACTTAGGAATCTATTTTAGCTTAACTAACATAATCTGTTAGCTAAGTTGATTAAGTTTAGCTCCTTAAGGTAGCTGAGTGAACTTGTAAATCAGTTTCATTTTAATTATCAGAGTTGATTGACTGGATGTAAAGAAAAATGTATATTAAACATAAGTTTTGTTTTGTTTTTTTTAGCTTTCTAACATCCATTTCAGCAAAACTACCTGTTAGGTTTATCTTAGATCTCAGGTTTAAATATCTACATTCCTTTAAATTAATTTTCCCCACAGATTCCATTAAAGTGTATCTGATCATTTCAGGCAGAATGTTTGTTTTAAGAACATGACAAGACAATTACTAATGAGCACCCAACATTCACCATTTATTGTGCCATCTTAGTCATCTGAGAAACAGAAAAATCAGTGACGTAGCTCATCAGGCTCACAATCCATCAAAACTCAAAGGCTGCTCCCTGTGAAACAATAAATTTGAACTTGGTCTTGAGCCCAGTTTGGGTGAAGATTAAATTCTGACCAATACTCTAGGAGCAGTAGTGATTCTTGTGAAGTAACAACATAAAGTCTGCATTAATGTAATGTATCAACGGGACACTTGCTATTTTAGAAAAGTTATTCTTTACATTTGGAAAATTTTTAAACTTCATTGTGCTCAGTCACACCTGTTAGCATAAAACGTGAAATATTAAAATAGTACAAAACCTTTGATAAGTGACAGTAAAGATCAGTTTATAACAACTAAGAAATCAAACTCTTGTATTTGTCTTCGTTTACAATTGCAACAAATTCCACAGAACCAATATCTCTGAAAATGAGTACATGCTTCTGAAACATTTGATAAGATGGATATTTCAGAAACATTAGTTTGAGTTTGCTCAATTGCAAAACAAAGGAAAAACTACTGACTTGCATGAGATAAGCATCTGCAGAGTCCACCATTATATTGTTGTTCACATAAGTTTCTTAAACCATGAACAAATGAGTAATTGTCTAATCTGGAATGTAAAGTGTAGTCATTTAGTGACATACAAAAGTGAGAATGAGAACTTGCAAGAATAAAAAAAACAAACAGTAAAATAAAAACTGTCCTTAACACCAAGGCAATTGTATGCTGTGAGCATACAATTACAGTTCTGCATGGCTTTCTGCAAGAGTCTGTTTCTTAGACCATGCACTAGTGAGATGCACTGCCTTCCACCAATGTTCATTAGGATGTTCTGAATGACTTCAAAGATGTCCTTAGGTTCCTTTGGATAGTCTATGTTGAGGGCAAAAAGAAGGCCCATCAGCATGGAAATGGCACTTGAGACATCCCTCAGATTAGACAGGATTACTGCCGCCTCAAGGACAACCAACACATCGATGATGTCTTCTTCTTTCACCATCGCAATGCCAACTTTCATCCTCTTAGAAAACGTGTCTTCAATACCTGTTGGCTATAAAAGGGTTCAAAGACAACAACAAAAAAATTACACAATTACAATTACACAATATCCCTTGTGCTTAACAATTCATGTCTTTCCAAAGAAGAGCCATACTGATGCTTTGGATGATGGTGATTGGCTTTGGGTAACACTTATTAGTTGTTAAAGTTTTTTCAGAATGAGATATGCACCCCCATGTTACAAATCCATTTCCTGCTTTAAACAAAGACCATGTTCATAAATAACTGAGCATGTCTTCAATTGCAGAATTCAAACAAAATTTTCAATTTAAATGGTAAATGGCCTGTATTTGTATAGCGCTTTACTAGTCCCCTAAGGACTCCAAAGCGCTTTACACATTCAGTCATTCACACACATGGGTGGATGACTGAATCGTGACTCAAGAGTTGACAGTTCGTCTTATAATTGGAAGGTTGCCGGTTCGAGTCCCGGCTCCGACAGTTTCAGTCGTTGTGTCCTTGGGCAAGACACTTCACCTGTTGCCTACTGGTGGTGGTCAGAGGGCCCGGTGGTGCCAGTGTCCGGCAGCCTCGCCTCTGTCAGTGCGCCCCAGGGCGGCTGTGGCTACAATGTAGCTTGCCATCACCAGTGTGTGAATTTAAATCTACTTATGCTAAATATTGGCTGTGCTCTAAACTAAATCTGGCTGAGAATACATGAAATGTGCAAACTGCAGCTACACTACAGGATCAGATTATGGCTCCATAGACAATGCTTCTTTAATCAGTTTATTGATTAAAGTTTATTTTTTTCCCCCCTATATTAACAGCATGAAAAAAGAGCATATAGACATGGCTGAACAGGTTGCATAATTGGCACTGAATATCAACATCCACCTTGGCCAGTAACCTTTAATTGCTTACCCAGTCTACACAGTCTCTTTTCCAGGGTCCAGGACATTTCACCAAAGTATTGCCCCCCACAGCTGTAGCAGCCACTGCAGGCCCTTAAATATCCTAATATCTCTGCCATTACAATATACAATGTGAGAAATCAAACGTAAAGCTGAAGTGAACAGTACAGCAGTGAAATGTCAAAGACCCTGGTGAAGACATGAATAAACACAAGACACTAATAATATCAATGCTAGCTTGCCAGTTAGTTTCTCTGAAACCCAGACCAAATCCAGTGTCAAAGATCTTGTAATAATACATTTGGTGAGGAAAAAGTACACATGTTATCATGTGGCATCTATTGTTTCATAGATGCCACATGTTTCATTTAAAATCCACTGTGGTGCTGTCATTATTAAATTTACTAAAAGAAACAATGCTAACCTTCACAGTCTTGAAAGTGTGTGAGGGCTCTTCCTTTAGAAAATTAGGTCCTCTGTCCTCTTCCTTTGTGTAGGGCTCTGGTCAAAGAAGTCAAAAAGAAAACAAAAACACTTTTTAAACAGTGTTTATGAAGCATGTAGACAGCTCCAAATTCACAGCTTTTTGATACATAATTCCATCAATATATGATTATCATTGGAGATTTTGAATCAGGCTTATCAGGACATTCAAGTAGAATATGATATCCAACCTACCACCAATATACACAGATTCTGTAAAAGTTACCACACTAAATGTCCAGTTGTGAAATATGATCACAGACTTTACTTATCAGCTTTCTTTCAATGAGTTCATCAGTTGAACTGGATAACCTAAAACTTAAACAAAGGAGAACATTTCGCAGTTGAACACTTATAAGATGCTTCGGTGATGATGTGAGTCTAGTTAGCCCTCCTATGCCGCTCTTGATTTTGTACAGCTCCACGAACCTCTCCATAATGGTCAAGCACAGCAAAAAGGAACCCTTTCAGGTCAACAGATGTAAGACGGGCAAATTCTGCTTCAACCTGAGCAATAGAAGAAGAGGGGTGGAGAGTACAGGCAGAATAAAAAAAGAGATTCTTTGAGACCCAAATTTAAGCAAACGGTCATCTGAGGCCCATTAGAGAAAACACAAACACACAAAAGCAAACAAACAAAAAGATGCACTTTACCTGCCGTTCAGCGAACAAGGAAGTTCAGAGAACAATAAGCTCTGTCTCGAAATCTTTTAAAGTAGAATGATTGTGAAAATGACTTATGGGATGTAAAACTTTAGTAAACGTGCGATTAAAAGAACACTGAGTAAAAGGACAAGTAACAGTTTCCTTATTCCTCAGATGTTTGCGTTGATGAGCAATACTGTTTTAGTCCAACTGCCTCATTAAAGTTACACAACAGGCTTTTTACATTAAAGCCAGCAAGTCCATTACATACTCCCTTTTTAGATCTGAAATACTGTGCACATTCTGTGTATATGTAGTGGACAGCAATTTACCCAAAAGAGCGCAAAGTTTGCAAGTCCACCTCATTTAAATGACAAAGACAGATGTGATCATCTAGACCTGTGAAAATAAATTAATGACAAACTTGCAGTTATGGATGTTATTACAACCACAAGAACCTAAACAGTCTGCTCCATTGCTTTTGTTAATGAATCATTTGTTGGTAACAGGTCTGAATATTTAGTTTATGCCACCTGCATGTGATCATCAATAGTGCTATATTACTTCTTAAGAAGTACCCTGACACTACAATCTTTATATCATTTGTTCTACAGAGCTATTAAATTACAATATAATCTGAGGTGTTTCCAGTATGACAGAATGCACAAATTGTAACTTACCATTTGACTCCACTGACAAAAATAAATCCCCAGCATCAAGTTTGGCTTCACAGACCTAAAATAAGTAAAATAAAAATATATGTTATAATTATATTGTTTTCGCCATTTATTCATGTTTGCTAATTTTCTGACATATAAACAATGTTAGTTTTGTTACAATACAGAGAATGCAGTTTAATTAAAAGGTAAATTATGCAAAAAAAAAAAAACTTCTGCAGTATACCATGCCAAAAATCAGTGTCTCTGATGCCAATTATTTTATCACTACAGCTCTTTTAGTATGGAAACTCACACAAACTAGTCATACTGATCACAAGAGTTCAAAAATAAGTTAAAATGGTGAGCTGTTGTTAAGCATAAAGCATTTCAGGGTAACAAATAACTGCACAATAGAATTAAAGCAAAAACTAAACACACTGGAGGACTATCTGATAAAAACTAATATAATGCTGGTTTGTAGACCATATTTTGTCTCAGTCCTCAGTGCACTCTTGCAGCTTAGCATGCAGCAGTTCATAACAACTTAAGTGATTACATAGGGGTAAACAGATGACAACAAGCATCCGAGTCCTGCCAAAAAGTTCTTTTTGAACCCAGTCAGTTATTGGAAATACTGCCAAAATGAACTTCCACCAAAATACAACAGCCTGTGAACTTGAAAGAAATTTACAAGTACAGAGACAATATGAAATAAGCTTTATTAATTAGCTGAGTTAGCTTGCTAATATCGCAACAGTGGTTGAGTGCACAACCTTAAAGCTAGCGGCACAATACTTGTGATTTGGTCAGTGCCACATTAAACCCATAAAAAAGGCCATGTGTCAGTTTATTAGCTCAAGTTTGGTCATGACATACAAGCTGGACCTTGTCCGCTAAAGCTACATTAGCTAAAGCAAACATTTCGGTAAAAGAGAAAAACACACATCATGCCATAGATTCAAAACATGTTCCAACTTTTGTAGCTCTCTTTCCTTATAGTTATAACCAATGTTACTCACCTTGAAAGCATATTCCAAAGAAGACGATTAGAAAACGTCCAAGTAAAGTGAGCATGTCGTTAACCGCCAATTCCCCATGATGCACCTCGGTAGCAGTCACGTGAGGCAGTTTTGAATCCTGCTGTGCTCAACTTACCCACATTGTCAAGTTCACATAAGTTGCTGATTTAGCTGGACATGAGTTTTCAAGTTAGCTTTTTTTGGTGTAATTGGGACGTTTTTAACTTGTAATTCTATGTTATAACAACAACTTCAGTCATCTATCGTCAAACTGATATAGAATAATATGTTGAAATAACAAACATCTAGAATTACATTTTACAGTGCAGGAACATTTGAGTAATGGCTATTGTTAGAATTAGGAATGCCACAAATTGATATTTTCTCCCGAAATGTTTTAACAATAAGATGTGATAGATTATCCCTAATATATGCATCAAAATGTAAAACACAAACAAACATGAAAATAAGGACTATATTGGACACTCTATGTACACAAATATCGGTGTACTCTCATCATACTAAGCTGTGAGTTCACTTAGAGATGTGTAAGAGAAGTTTAAGATGGTGAGTGTAAGTGACTATGAAATATGGAAACTCTGATGGTGAAGAAGGAGGCGACATGAGATATATTTAGTGTTTGATAACTTTTAATATGAGCGACTTATGATTGTAGTTGACTGAGTGGGCAGCAAGAGGAAGGAAATGTGATGTTGTAAAGCTTTTCTTGTGAATAGTTACAGAACAAAATGTTTGCCATCGTTTGTCGTATTTTTGCTTTTGCTCACCATCGAAAGCCTAACTCACCTCTGTCTACGACCATTTTACAACATTTCTTCCTTGATCTGCTGTCTTGTCAGTGATATTTTTGATTTCTGTAATTCCTGTGCAACCAGTTTTTACTGTAACATCTACACCCCGAGCTATTTTCTGCAATGGAACGTAACCATGTGCGCATGTGTAGCTGAAACATACCTTCATTTCATGTTCGGGTTTTAATGTAACTCATTTTGTTTAAGGTTAATAAAGGCATTTTTGATGGAAACCAAATGTTCTGCAAGTTCCTGTAGCTCACATCCACCTGGCATGATCTCTGATATCTGCGATTTAGAGTACTGTGCCGTCAGTGCTAGGGCAGCTGAAGAGCTGTGCATGTGTGCATTCCCAAGGTGTCCGTTTTGTCGGTCGACTGAGCATCTAATTTTCAAGGAGCTGCTGTTGCTCCCCATTCATAAAGGAGCACACTGCAATGAGCTGCAGCCATCGCCATTGTATACCAGGCTGAGGACATGTCCTTTGAATCGATTGCTGCTGACACCCTACCCTTATTCTGTTTACGAAGGGGAGGGGGTTGCAGCTCGAAGCAGGGAAAGGTACAGCCAGACCTGAAGAAATGCTTTATAAACTGATAATAAAATCATCACACCTTAATCCTGTTTCAATGTTATTTATTTTAAATAACCATACTACCATAGGACAGTAAAATCAGAGAGCTGGTTTATTTTATTTTAGCACTAATACAAAAGGTCAAGAGGGCTAAGTTAAACCTTTGTGTGCGACTATGTATAGACATACTACACATGAGCTTTGTTTTGGGAGATTGGTGTCAGATTAAGAACAAGACCCTGCTTAATCTTCGTGTTAATCTCCTAGTGATGACTGATCTGCGTTGGCCAACAGTCAAATGAAGCTGAGCCAAACTTTGCTTACTTAAAGAAGTGCTGAAGGCTTCCTGACACTTTGGAACTGTTCTGCTTATCAGATTAATACTTTCAGCCACCAGTCAGTGGGAATCCATATGGCCAGTCAGTGAAAACCTGCTGTGAGACTCCAATTTAATTCTGTTAATAGGCATGCTCAGCAGCTTGCTCCAATAAGTGGGAAATAAGAGTGCAGATGAAATGAGATTCAGATATTCAGAAGCAGTAAGTGGTGAACCGGGAAATGAACGCATTCACCGTTTGATTTGATTGCAGCACAGCACATTTGTCTTGTCTGCATTTTATTTAACTCCTTGAAAGATACATTAGATACATCATATGTCATCAGTCATGTAATAACAGAGTTCTTTTGGCATGAATGTGAAGACAGTAAAATGCAGGAAAAAACAAACAAACAATAACACCAGGATGCGTGGATCTGTGTAATTACCAAGCAGTGGTAATCAGCTCTGGTCTTCACGCTGTGTAGAAAGTGCTGCTTTTATAACTGCTGCATTCCTGTGATGGCGTTCTGATGAGCTTCTGATTACATTCTCCCTAAGGCCTTTTGGATTATTTTAGACTGTGACCACAGGCCCAGTTCTGCTTTTATTCCACCTGTGCAGCTTTAACCTGTGCCAAAGTTTGTCCTTTGGCTCTAATAACAGAGTTCACCAATGCTCACAAAGAGGTTTCCTGGGTCCAGTTTAAATAATTTATGTTAGGAATTGAGAGAAATGCTCTGATGACTCAGCAGCAGCCAAGGCTGCAGTGTAGCCATAAACTTGTCTTAGTGATCCCTGGACCTGAATAATTAATTGGAAAAATGAGCCTTGGAAAAATCTGTGGAAAATTCATTATGTTGTTTTGAAATCTCCTGCCTACTTTATTTATTTTTATTTATTTTTTACATTTCTTGTCTCTTTTGCCTAGTAACACAGTTTTATTTATGTTTTTTTTAATGTTGCCATTTTTCTTAGTTTATTTGCTTAATTTGTTTATGAGTGCATGTTGAGTTCATGTTGAGAATTTGCTATATTATATCTCTTGTTTTTCTGCAAAGTGATATTCATATATTTGTTCTTCTGTCTTCTTTCTCTGTATTTTTTTTCAAGCACATCTGCCAGGTCAAAACATTTTAGAGATAAAATGTATAATCTACATAAGCTGACAGCACACACACAAGTGTGAGTGCACTATATTTCACTGTTGCCAAGTAGGATTGGAACTCACCCCTGTGGAGACAATGGTTTTCCACCCTCCCCATAGCTGGTATAATTCAGGTGTGAGAAGTATGTCACATACCCACTACTTGTGTCCTTTGGTAGATGACAACCTTTTTTAATTGGTCTGAGGTTATTTAATCTGTCCTGATCTGTTTAGTGTGGTTGTGGTTGGACAACAAAAGGCTCTTGGAAAAATATAATGTGGCGATGCAGGAAAAATGATCTGGTTGTACGATTTGATATCATTTTGAAATGAAGGCGATTAGCTGGCTTCACAGGATAAAATATTTCTCAACTAGCTTGCAAATAAATGAGCTGGATAACAACAATAAGTAGAGATCAACTAGTTGCACTGTAGTTGTTATAGCTGGCTTTCCCTGCTAAATGAAGCTACTATAGTTAAAGGTTAAGTTTAAATGTTACTACATTACTTCTTGATATTGCCACTCCAAATGCTGGCAGGTTGTGTCAGATATTTAAATTTTAAGAGATGTATGGATTGACTTTGCTGCAAAAGCTGTTATGTAAAGGTAATGTGACATGTCTGACACTTAAAAACTAAAATGAATTATCATATGTGTGCTCAAAGTGACTTCAAAAAGCTGTTTAGCCAGCCCTCTCAATGACTGTTTCGTGTCCTGCCGATTTCCTCCAACCCTTGGCTGGCTGCTATGCCTTAAATAATAAAACCAACATTCTTTCTCTTATGAGTGTAGCTGGAGTTATTGCTCCGAGGAATATTACGCTGCATAAAACAAAAGGTAGCGCATTATTCCCTCCATAAATAAAAGATTTTATTCTCCTTCGTTTTCCTTTCACTGCATACTGTTATTATTATTATTATTTTTATGTATCGCTACACTAATGTAATGTTTTTGTATATACAGTTGCTTCTCATACCACACATTTGTTCACATATGGAGTAATCTTGATCTTTTGTTTTCACGTTTTCCTGCTCCTTTACTGTGTTTCTTCATTTTTACCTTCTTCACTGTCCTTCTGGGCTCTGTATTTAAATAGTGCAATGAGTATTCAGACTACTGCAGACACAGTAAATTTCTTGCACTGGCACCAGGGGAGAACTGTGGGCCAAAGGAACGCTCATAAATAATCCACAGATCCAAAATACTTCCTCCTTCTTCGGAGCACATCTGACCTTATACAAGTAAACAGAGCACACCACACTAACAAGCAGGTGGAAACAACCACTTGCTTGGCCCTTACGTAAAAGCATACTTTGAAGTGCCAGCGCTGCTGCATTGAAGAGCCATGTGTTGAGAGGAGATAATGACTGGGACACCATCAATTTTCAACTGACAGGTCTGCCACAGCCACTTTTAAAGTGTCTTACTATCATTTCTTATTAAGGACACAGGAAGCATTTTCTCTTCAGCTGTTACTGGCGAAAATACACATTTGCAGTGATCTATGGAGGATTTGAAGCTGAATGACACTGAGTCATTGTGCTTATAACACTTGCCATAATAGCAATAACATACATACATTACTACTGTGTTATATAACACTGAAAATATTATCTAGTCAACAAGAGGTATTTCTTTGTGAAATTTGTATGGCTTCCTTGCGCCTGTGTGGGTTTCCACCAGGGACTGTAGATTCGTTCCGCCTTCCAAATGTCAGGGGTCAGTTGGTCATATGCAGTTGTATGCACAGTACTTTATTCTATGCAGCTGGTGAATAGAATAAAGTATATATATATAAAAAAGTCAATATGCCTTGTAGCACTTGAAAAGTACCACATATAGTACTAAATAAATGCCAGTCCATTGTATTCTCTATCAAGCATTGATTAAAAAACAGCTATTCTGGTCTTCTATTCTATAAGTATGTGGACACTGGAATAAAAATACACTGTCAGATGTTACAGATGTTTACTGGTCACATGAGGATGCTGCTGAACATCTCTTCCAATCCTATTTAATATGAATGTCCTCTGTGACCTGCTATGGGATTTTAAAAGCCAGCTGCATGTTGTTCTTTTGTTATTTTTTTCTATATATTACCAGAGCATTAGTCATTAGTTATGGATAAGGCCTGGCATTCCAATTTCGCCCAAAGGTGTGGAATTGGGGTTGAGGTCAGACAGCCTCACCAAACAGTAGTGATCCCCTATAATTAAGAGGCTAAACCATAAAAAAGACTAGACCACTACACACAAATCCAATTAGGCTCATGGTGGTCAGATGATTGTTATATTGAGAGGCCAGTATGGGCTTTGGCAGGCGAGATTGAGCATGGGAAATGTAGGGGGGGGGCGATATTGATTATAGGCTGACAGAACCGATCTGAAGAATAAATGAATAGAGTGGAGCCACGAGGGCTGAGCGAGATGCGTCATGAATGAAGGAACAAGATTTGAGTGAAACAGTCTTGAATGAACTTGCTGGTCAAGGTGATTTGGCAGACATCCAGGACATGCTGAGACAGTAAAACCATTTAATCTGCCATAAAAGCATAGAACATGTAACTCTTTCTGAATGCAAGTGAACTGGGTAGAAAGAAAGATTGAATATGCTTAGAAACATATGGAGAAGGTCACCCTTAACAGTGCTCAACGGGGCTAAAAAAAAGAGGCCTATTGTGTGCCTCCAGTGTGTTTGTAACAGGAGCCAAAGACGTCAGCCTGTGTATAGCTGCGTGTTGCTGTACATGCCCAGTGGGGAGACTTTAGCAGCCCATCATCTCTCCCTCCTCACCAATACCAACCTTGTAGAGATGCCACAGGCGCTTTGTCACGGGGAATGATGTCACTGACTGCCACCCCCACCCTAATTTCCAAATAGAAACCCTGTCTGCTGTTTAGAAGCAGGACTGGGCGTGTGAGTGATTCAGCAAAACGTGACTGCTGTCCGTACAAATATTTGTTGGCTTGTTCGCGGGCATCTCTTCATGCAGATGGGTCCTTCAGAGTTGAGATTTATTAAGCATGAAGCAGCAGCCATGCGCGAACACGAAAATACAGTGAGTTGGTGCATGCATACATAGCTCATTACTGTGCTTATATTTAGGTTGCCCTTTCTATGTATGTCCATTCCTATGGTAACCTGAATCATATCATTTTCACCCCAATGGCTAGATCTCTGTAAGCCCTGTTGCCTTTGGGTGTAGTACACTCACAACAGGTCACATGAAATAATTATGTTGGTGCACTCTCATACACCTCTCTGTGTGTCTGGCTTCCATCCCAAAGCTCTCTCTTATGTCTCTTTGAGTCTACAGGCACTGACAGGTCACATGGTGCAAATGTGTGACTGGATGTGCGGTAGTCTTCTTTTGCCTCTGATCCTTAGCATTTACTACTGATACAAACGCTCGCTCCACTCACTCATATAAGTGTGGGTGTAAGTTTAGTATCATTGTAGTTTAACCACATTGCTAGTTCAATCTTTGCATTGTACCACTTCTACCCGCTTCTGCACCTTTAAATGCATTTCTTGCATCTACTGCATTTGACACTAAAGTTCATTTTAATGTATCATGTAAACACAGAGTAATACAGTTGATGAAAATAGAATTATTACATTATAAGCCTGCTTGCACATGTGAAAGATGATTTTTTTTTAGAAGCACGTGCACACGTGTAGAAAAAAATATTCCTGTGTGGTGAACCAAAACAGTCTCTTCTGCATGTGTGCACTGATACTGCATATGGTGACTTTTTCTGAGGACTGATAAACACCCTCTGCTGCCCTCTGCTGTGCAAAAGTGTTAAAACAAATGTGTTTGTAATTAGTGGTTCTGCAATTGCTTCAGTTTAGGAATACATGATACTTACCCATGCAGTGTTTTTGGGATGCAGATCATAATCTGCTTCCATCTAAAGGCTTCAGTATTGATGACTTTAATGACTTATGAGTAATAATGGTCTAACAATGCTGTAGCTATTGCAAAAAACACATTTGCTGCACAGACCAAACCTGCTAGTCTTACACACTGTCAGATCTTTTTAAAATGGTGTAAATCCTCTCTGCCAGTCAAGTTAATGAGCAAGGCTTTGTCGGTGTCAGATCTGAAGGCTTCTGTTCTTGCGTACAGTCACTAACTGGGTCTCATCTTTCCAGATGAGCTACAGGTTAGAAGATTAAAGAGAACAAAGCCCAGAATATGAAGCTGCTGGCAGCTCAGGTGACTGTCCCTGTCTCTGGGTCTCTGGAGCCTATTCATCAGAAACAGCATCAGTGCCTCCGTCTGTCTGAATGACTGTATTCTTTCCCCCCTCACACTCCACTCCACACCATCTGTTTTTTTTTTCTGTGCTATTTTCATGTTATTGTGACTGTCTGTGTGTGTGTGTGCGTTGCCTGAGCCTGACCATTATCACCACAAAGTGTGAAGCCTGATTGCATTCAGGCTGTCATAGCTGTGTTTGAACTAATACAGCTCTTCTCATCAGAGAAGCATGCTGAGATTTTCTAATTAACATAGTCATACCAACATGTCGAAGTGTGCCCCTCAGCACAGTGGTGCTCTGTTATTTACTTATCTGTCACTTCATATACACCCTTCTGTCTTTTGCTTTCACCCCTCCAAAGACTCCATAGTTGCCATGGTGACTTGCTACCTCATCAAAGGTGAGATCCCATTCTGATGAAAGACATTCATACATGTGTTAACAGGTGTGTTGCTGTCCCTTTTCCCTGTAGAGTACAAATACTGATTTAAACAATGACGTTCGCGCTAATTCACTGCGGCAGCTGTCAAATGCAGCTGACATTTTGTGCCACGAGGAAGAGGTTTTGGCAGGAGATGAGGGAAGAGTTTAGGGTTTTGGCGGTGCCGTATGAGAGAGGATAGAGCAGGGCTCTTAAGTATCCCCTGCTCTGTGTTGTTTCAGCTGGATAACCTCAGGGGCATAAGGGAGGGATCCAGAAGAAGAGGGTATAACAGCACAACATACTGCAGACAGGTAGAAAGACAGGCAGTCAGGCAGACAGATGAACAATGCTACATCCCTAATGACACAGAAAATCCCAAAGAGCAACCCATTAATTGCTGTAGGCTTAAAATAAAAATGCATGTCCTTCATTCAAAGGAGACAATAATAGACTCAAACACAAAAGCCATTGTGACCTTATTAGATTATTACACTCTAAACCAGAGGTGAAACCTCTTGTGACGGGAGCAGAAGATAACTGTATAGTTTTCATTATGTGATTCCACTGAAAGATCCATTTGTTTTAATCCCCACTGCAGTAGAATTCTCCAGAAGTACATTTCACCTCGATGATACAAACGCACACATAGATCCTGACAGGCTAACAAGGTGTGTTATGTGTGTGTTTGTGTGTGCTTGTTTGGGAAACAATTCTCAAAGGTCTTTATGAAGGCGATTTAGAGATGTGATATATTTGCATGCATACATGTAAAAACCCTGGTGGGTTTGACTTAGTATTGGCCATAGACAGTATAAAATATGGTCACAGCTATTGTGACAACACCCATTATTTTTTTGAAATCCTGTTTTGAAGACATGAGATAAACCTTTTTACCATCCCCATCTTGGTGTTTTGAACTCAGGTGTGCAGAATGAAAGGAGAAGATGACTTGCAATTGCATGCATATGGTTAATAATTCATCATTAGCCCATGGGAATACCCTGGATAATCACCTTTTCTGAAATATAGAATAAAGAAATTTGAAAATTGGACTTAATGTTTCATATGAAATGAGCTGAGATGAGCGACTGAGCTTATAAACTCATCAGGGAAGTGTTTCAAGTCAGAGGGTCATTTTCCAAAGACGTCTACATGGGGAGGAAGTCTTTTTTGTAACCACAGCTATCACCACTGGTGGCCACAATGAATGCTGGTTTAGCACACTTTCATATTACTTTCTTTTATACAGTCTATGGTAATGGCACAGAGCTGACACCAACAGGAGGTAGCTGTTCAGATTCACTGGTCACCAATTGGCCATCCATCCATCCATCCATCCATCCATCCATCCATCCATCCAACCATCCATCCATCCATCCATCCATCCATCCATCCATCCATCCATCCATCCAACCATCCATCCATCCATCCATCCATCCATCCATCCATCCATCCATCCATCCATCCATCCAACCATCCATCCATCCATCCATCCATCCATCCATCCATCCAGTCCCAGCCACCTCTTCCTGCTCGCCTGACAGGCCACCAAGGTATTACTATCCCAGTTGAAGACATACTATTCAGCCTGTCCTGGGCCTACCACAGGGCCTACAAGGAGGTGGGATGAGATGTTTAAGCATGCCCCAAACACCTCACCTGGGAAGAGGCATCCTACTCACAAGCTCAGATCACCTCAGCTTTTAATTAATCATGAATTAATTCATCAAAGAATGTAAAATAAGTCATAGAATAATTTTGTGATTTAACATTTGACACCATAGACCAATAAACACCATAACCCATACAGACAGCTGTACCTTATCACAAAGGGGTGCATTTACTTGCAGTAGTACTACTATTAGGGTAAATTGATTTTTCATATTTTTTCTCTCTCCATATATAAAAGCTTACGACACAGGGGCAATGAACCGCTGGATGTGGGTAACTGCATACTCATTAACATTTAGATAAGAAAAGCGCAATATGTGTGTCTGTGGTTTCATTGTTTATATTGTAATGACATGCAATAATTTTTTTACACGGTCGGTTGAAGTATTCTGTGGCAGCGGTTATATTTATGGGTAGCACAGGTCTCTAGGAAATGACTGTCACTCTAATGGGCTAAAAATTGATGGAAACTGCATGGGCATGTTTTTTTCTGTCAGTATATCATTTGTACATAAATACAAATCTACATTATTCAAAAATCTATGGTTTTAGTAAGCAGTAAGAGATATATAAGTAACATCTGCACCATTCTCTTCTGTCATAAGTCAAAATGTCGTCTATACTATATCTGCAATCACAAAATTTAATAAAAGGGTTATCTTTTAAAAGGTTTATGACAAGTGCCTGTAAACATGTTCAGTTATCTGAGTTATGTGAATAACTGCCCAATCTTAAAACGACGACTTTCTATCATCATATATTACACAGGTTGTGCAAAACAGTTAATATAAGAAATATACCTGTGTATGTCAACATACAGTGCTTTACAGATGTATTAGTCCACTTGTCAAGAAAACTATTCAAAACTGTCAAAAAATATCATTTTTAAGAAAGAGCGTGCACAGGCTAGTGGATCAACCATTACAACTTTTTTAATTATTTTGGTAATTACCAGTAATTTAGAGCAGCTGTGGGTGGTGGTCTAACATATTTGTTTGGCACTGTGTGTCTGCTTATCCATTTATCCAATGTTTCAGTTTCCACTTTGTCTGACAAATAATTTTAAAAGAGCCACAAACTCTGTCTCCTTTTTTCCAGCCATAAGAAAGGTGCCTTTTTTTGACTATGCATGCTTGAGAAAAAAAAATCTGGATTTATTTATTTATTTACTTGTATTTTGTAAAAGTGATTTTATTCATAATAATGTTTAAATTAGAATGTTTCGGTAGCCAGCTCTCCATATCTGGTAACACGCAGAAGTTAACTTCCATACTTATAATAGGAGCTACAATAAATTTCATATACTAACATCACTTTATTTCGATATTCAAAGCCAGAGTAATTGTTTGGCTAATATTAAAAGTGATTTGAAAGGTGTACATATATATGAAGAAAAAAAAAAACGTGTCCACTGCAATTTTGTAGTTAGTGTTTTTGGTCTCACGATGGCAGCAGAGTGGCAGGATTGGGTTTTTCCAGAGCACTGGGAGACTTAACAAGGATATAAACTGTAACCTCAGCCTGTGAGCCTTTGAGGAGTCTGGTAAAAGTGATGCATAAAAATGCTCTTATTGGCTCCCTCCCTCCCTCCCCCCTCACTCTCTTGCTCTCTCTGTGTTTTGCGGAGGGATTCTAGGGGCTGCTGCCTATTAAAGGGAGTCTGTGAGAGAGATGTGTTGAAGCGAGGCCAGCTCAGCTCTCGATCTGAAGAATGTGTTGGCATATACAAGGGGCGCCACTCAAATGGAACTTTAATTCATTTACACGAAAACCAGAACAATCGTAAAAACAGACCTCACTGCCGAGAGCTAACAGCTTAGGTAATCAGCGCTGGAACATAACTTCCTTTAACCTGAGAATTCAACTTTTTATTAGTTGTTTTTTTTATTTGTTTTCTTTCAGTATGTTGTGTACAATGGATGGCAGGATAGCATGCGAGTGTGTGCGCGTAAGTGCCTGCACGCATGGCTTTGTATGTGTGTCAGATGGTAGAGGTGGGCTATGAATGAGCCTTTGATGTTGCCTGCCAAGTTTCCCCTGTGGACAGCAGCTGTTATGATAAACACGCTGTCTAGTAGCAACAGATCCTCCCAAGATGGTTGCCTACCCCTCCCCTCCAGTCTCCTCTCCTACTTTTCCTCTATTTTCTCTCAGGGCTGTGCTTAATGGAAGGGAAATTAAAACAATAGCCCTGCCAGTCTGCAGGCCAGCAACAGATCAGCCAACCTGACAGTGAGTTAGAGACGCACAAACTGCGAGAGAAGAGCTGTAATGTGCTAGACACAGACTAGACAGTTTTTCTGTTTTGTTTGTTTCTTGATGTTGTTTCCGATGGGAGACTGAAAAATAAGGGGGATGAATTTTTCATGGCCATCATTAAATAAATGTTCTGTTGATTGAATTATTTTGTGTTAGCAAAGTTAGATAAAGAAAAAAGTTGCAAGATTCCCTGAAAATTATTACATATCCATTAGTACTAGTTTTGCATATGCCCATGCTTTACTTGCTATTACCAATAAAAAATGCAGATTTCACTTGTCTGTTAGCACTTTCCTAAACATAACAAAAGCTTTCTTTCTACACACAAATTGTGCCTGAAGTTTCTGTACTTCTCTTCCCTTTTGTGTATTTTTTTAAGGGGAAACTAATATCTTGGTTCAGTTATGAGCATGCTCATTTGTCAATAACAACCTGTAAAGAGTGGTTTAAAATGTAACTGCTCAGCTGAGAAATACAGTATTTAACATAACCCCTTTAAGATGCTGTTCCATGCATTGTTTGCACAATGGATTGAGCATGTATCATTTTATTGCCTGTTACTTGAATTAAAATCACACAAAACCAAGTAAAACTCTGATTTACTGTTGGGAAGTTCATCTTGTAACCGGAAGGTTGCCGGTTCGATCCCCAGCTCTGTCTGTCCTGGTTGTTGTGTCCTTGGGCAAGACACTTCACCCACTGCCTACTGGTGTTGGCCAGAGGGGCCGATGGTGCAATATGGCAGCCTCGCTTCTGTCAGTCTGCCCCAGGGCAGCTGTGGCTACAACTGTAGCTTGCCTCCACCGGTGTGTGAATGTGAGAGTGAATAAATAGTGGAATTGCAAAGCGCTTTGAGGGTCTTGAAAAGCACTATATAAATGCAATCCATTATTATTATTATTATTAATATTATTATTATTATTATTATTATTATTATTAAAAATATAAAAGAAACAGTCATAATTGGCACAACAGGTTCAGAGTTCAGGTGATCCAGGTACACCCACGCAAGGAATGCAAAGAAATTAGTCAGCTCTGTCTCTGACTAATTCTCAGCACCTCAGGTTTACTCATAGAAGTGCTGTCAGGTCTTGTAAAATGATATCATTCAGCTTTTGGTTTCCATGATCTTTGGCTCTCCATGTTGATTGAAGGTTTGAGGAATGGTTAGATAACATACATACACACAAACACCTACACACACACACACACACACACACACACACACGCACACATGCACACACGCACGCACGCACACACAGACACACACACACAGACATATGCCTGCACCCAGGCACTGTGGTCACGACAGGCCCAAACCACAGGCACCCATGTGGAACGAGTCAGTGAACAGACCTTTATTCCCACTCTGAAATGCTCTATGACTAAGCTAACAGAGGCAAATTCTCTTAAACTCTGTCTGCAACTTATCTTTACTTGCTGGTGAAGTCAGATGTGCATTGCCAGCTCTCACTCTCACTCCAAAAGTAATTCAATATAGTGAATGTGGGAAGTTGCTTTTCTCTGGTCGCATGCTGACCTTCTTACGTGAGAGTGTCATTTATCTGCTCTGTGATCTCAAAGGGAATTCTCTCAAGTTAACTTATTGCCGAGTGAGGGGCATACAGACCTTTTGGCCCTTCGGTGCCTGTGTGACACAGTGATTGGGTTACTGAGTGTGTAAACAGGTACTTCCCCACCTATTCACTTGCACAGCAAGAGTGTGCAGAGGTATACAAAGATCCTTTTAAAATGTTTGCTTTGCTGGAAGCACAAACCTCAAGAGTCGTGTATGTGTGCGTGCTTGTATTTACAGTATGTATGCATTGCATGCATATGGGTGTGCGTGCACATTTGGATGTGTGATCATATTTGTGCATAAAAACAAACAAACAAAAAAGAAAAAACATGATGCTTTTTTAGTCTGAGGAAAGTTAAAGAGCACTCCACTGAGAAATATCCACTGACATTTTTTCTCCATGAAAAACAACTCATCCTCAAATGCACTTTATACTTGAGTGCACACATGTTTAACTATAGTGGCTAATCCAGTGAAAAACTACCATTGTGCTGAGAATCTAACTTAGACAGTCTAAATGTATCTAAGTAGTAACCTACAACTCCATCTCTGTGTCTACCACCAACACACACCATGGTGTGCAAAACCTAAAGCCCCCCTCAGGCGTCTGCCAGTGAGCTGATCCATCATGGGATGTTAGGCCTAATGAGAAAAGGAGGGAAAAAGTGTAGTAGAAGGAGGAAGTAGATGACAGATGTTGGTCTAGAGCAGAATAGGTAGGGAAGGGAGAAGATGTAGGTTTGCGATCACAGTGATGGATGAGGCGGGGGATACTAGTTGATGGCTACCACCTCCCCTTTGAATCTCATGGGAACGTGAACCACAGCAGGAAAAATGTGGCTGGAAGATGGTTGGTATAAAGAGACATTAGAATTCTGGAGGAAGATGTAAATAGTGAATAGCTGATATACATGCATGTGCGTGAATCCAGGCATGTTATGAAATCTCCCCGTCAGGTTTGATTTTGTCGTTGTCCTCTATGAAAAGTCCTGTCATGATTAGCACCAATATGCGTGCAAAATCCTGTGCAGTGATAACTCACCGAGGCAGTTTTCCACAATGAAAATATCAGACAAAAGGCTGGAGGGATTGCGCTGGTCAGAAATCAGTAAAACTCAGACGAGAAGAAACCATAGTACTGTCATGATCTGAGTCCAGCAATTTAAGAATGGATAAATGTAGATTTTGAACTGCTGGGAAATACAACAATGTATGACAGGCTTTGCCACAGCCGGAATATAATGTTACCAGAGGCTATGTATCAGAGAGTTGGAGAGAGAAAATAACCAATGATTAAATAAATGTGAACATTTATGTGTGGCATATAAGGAATGGATTAGACGCAGTGACAAACACAAACCTGGTCACTATTATCACCTAATGACTTGGAAAGCCTTGGAAAGGCTGAATCTAACTGAAGGGTGATGGAAATTGGAGAAAAAGGGACAAAGGGTGGAAAGTGAAGAGAGAAGATGGAATCGCTGGAGTTTAGAGAAGTGGAAAAAAGAGAGGAAAAGAGAGAGGAGAGGTTTACCCTGCAGGGCTGTGTGGCTGGCTGTACGCTCCTGTTCTGTTAGGCGGCCGTGGCTGGCTAAACAAACAATCCTAATTGGCTGTGGAGCCCCACTAGTCTGGGGTTTCACTCGCTTTCATCCTCGGGAAGCTGCTGGGAAGCTGTGGGAGAGCTGAGGTGAGGCATCATGACGAACACACATGTGCTCAATTACACACACTCCCGAGAACTTGGAGACAAACTTACATCCGTATATAAAGTGAAAACTTAATGTACATTTTCTGTGTGTTTTCATTCTTATATACAAATAGAAATTGTCTGTGAGCTATTGGAAGTGACCTCCCCATGACTGCAGTTTAGCACACAGGAGACTAATGTGACCACCTGCACAGCACATCTGTGGTGAACAGTGCCACACACACACACACTTCCTCATGTTTGCAGAAACAGATACTCGCTTAGACATTGTGCATAATCACAGATATGATTTATACCACAGACATCCTCACAGACATAGCAGAAAAAAACACAATTACAAATTCCTGTATGTAGCAGATGCAACCAAAGCCCAGATGCCTGAGGTATTCTAACAATATTACAGTACACAACTCTAGAGCGAATAGCAGCCCAGCACACCGTCCAATGTTTTGCAAAATGAGAGACATCTAGTGGTGCAAATGGGTGATGTCTTTACATGTTATGTCATTGCAATAAAAACAAATCAGTTACGCGAATCTATAATAGTAGACAAGAGAGCACTGTTGTGAAAATGAAGCACTATTACCAACAGAGAAAATGAATGCAGTGATAGATGAGAAAGGTTAAATTAAGAAAGTAATTTAATAGAAAAAAAACTGTAATAATACTCTGAATGGTTGTCATCTCTCTGTAAATGGTTTTTAATCTGTAAAAGTAAATAGGCTTTTTATTCTCATGTGTTTCTGCTTCCACAGCCAGTATACTGGCTCCACTGCCTAATGTATATGATGGGGACCATATGCATGGTGGGGGGAAAGAGTGTCCTGAGAAAAAGAGATCTTTAACTACTCAGGACTGCATTTTCAAAGCGATGGAATGTGTTGTCAGAGAGAAAGAAAGAAAGAAGAAGAAAAGAGGCTCTTTTGCTCCTCATGACTCTGGCCCTTGGCCCGGCATGGCTCTCGGAGGGGGGATTGTGAAAGCAGTTGTCATGGTGGAGAGCATGAGATGAGCATGGGAGAAGAAAAGAATTGCTCTTTGGAAATGCAAACCACTGATCACTTGATTTTTCTGCTTTCGATGGCTATGCATAAAAATGGAAAAGGGTAACTCAACTTGTTAGGAAAACCAAAGCAGAAACATTTTATTTTCAGACAAACAAGTGTCAGTGTTGTGCACACATGCATTTAGGTGATGCACTATGCAACAGCAGCAAAATAGGTTTTTATGATCTTATTACATGTAATTATTACAGAAACTTCATGCACTATTACATGTAATAGATTAGTTTAATAAAGAGCAATAACCACAATGAATTGTCACAGAAAAAGTGAGTCTTTGAGATAGTGTTAACATCAAAAGGTCGGGGCTCATCCAAGTTTTTGGAATTCATTAATGGAGTAAAATAGATGTTACAAATTGTCACGGTTCCACACTGAAAATAATTTAAAACAGAAGTACAGGATAATCCCCAAGAACTTAAACTCAAGAATGAGAAATACACTTACACTGTAAATGCGTGAGTCATTGTATATCCAAGAAATAAAATAACTTTTGTAATTCCTGCAATTATAAACAGTTTTACAATTAAAATGCACCTCTGTTTGGGAAACAAGACTTTCTGTATCCCATGGCATTCTCTGGAAATTCACAATGCTTCTGATAAGGAGGGCCAATGGGTGAGTCAAAGAGCTGAATATAAAGATAGCTCTAGCCAGCGGATGGGTTGGATGGAAGAGAAAGGAGAGCGGATGGAGGAGAAAGGAGAGCGGATGGAGGCAGTCCAGTCTGCTTCCATCCGCTCTCCTTTCTGAACTTTTCATCATGCTGGCTGTGCCTCAGCACTGACGCTGCTCCTCGCGTGACCAACACACCCAGGAATACAGCCAAGCCATGAGAGGAGATCCTGTGTGTGTGTGTGTGTGTGTGTGTGTGTGTGTGTGTGTGTGTGTACACATGTACATGTGTGTGTCTGCGAGGAAGGAATTAAAGACTCTTTATACAAGCTGTGTGTATGTCAGGCACCTCATGTATCAGATAGCACCTCTACTCACTGGAGCAAAATGAACAGGAGCAAAGGGGCTTTCCTGCACTGCGATCACATGGGGTAAAGAGCAGAACCTGAGAAGAAAATACTAGTTCTTGACAGCTGAAACTTAATGTGTGTAAATCTGTTTGCCAGGGGTTGATAGAATAGGCTCCACTTTGGGGGCAATAGATAAGTGAGCTGACTGCTAAAACCAAGAGAAAGATGCATGTACACCCACACATCCAAGGTCAGCTGCACGGGAACATATGAGGACAGAAAGGTGATGGAGTAAGAAGGAGGCACTGAGGTGGATATTGAGTGGTGAATGAACTGAAAGGCGGGATTGCAGACAAGAAATAGGATTATTTGATATGGGTGAGGGTGGGCGGTAATCACTTTTTCCAGGGACCTTGCTGAAGATGTCATGTCATCAGCATTTCACTGGCAGCAAGAGAGAGAGAGAGAACGAAAGAGGAAAAGAAAGAGTGAAGAAAAGGAAAGAAGCAAGAGGATGAGGGCGCGCTTCTTCCGAAGGCGGCAAGCAGCCAACAACAACAGCCGACTCCAGTAGGTCGGCACAGGAAGGGGTGGGGGGAGTGTGCGTGTGTTTGTGTAGATCAATGTGCATGTGCAGGCCTATAAGTGTGTGTGTGTGTACTGCAGGGTGCTGTTAAAGCCCTTATGTGTGCACCCTGCAAGCCTCAAGCATTCTCATTTGTTGTTACTGGGCCAGAAACCCTTCGGCTGGGCCGGACCCAAGGGAGTCGTTACACCACATTCCTTTCCCATTATTCCAGGCGTCTCTTTACGAGCAGCACCATCCCCGGATTCGGCTGGCCTTTCCTCTTGCCCCTGATGTCCTGTGTTTTCATCCTCATCATTATTTCTTTTTTGGTTATTAGCTGCCGCTGCTCAGTCAAAAGATGGTGATGTGCCAGAGAGGAATAGTAGTAGGGAGGGGCATGGAAGGCTTCTGCTGCTAGAGAGATTGATAGAGCGTGTTAGCATATGTGTGTGTGTTTGTTTGGGTTTTTTTCTCTACATCCTTAAACTGTATCGTGACAACTTTGAAACCACCCCAGCTTCAAGGTTATAGAAATTTAAGTAAACCAGCTATTCAAACGCACCCCAGGTTTACTCACTGTGTGTCTCTAGTAACCTAGAGACACACAGTGAGAGAGCTCTGGATAACATCTGCCACAGAGAACAGGTGTTCTAGGCTCTCCAATTCCATGTGGATCACAGCAAAACACCGGGGTCACTTATCACCTCTCCTTCCCTACGTTTTCTCTCTGCTCTGTCTTTTAGCCTTCTGGCTCTTCTCATTACTTCTTTTTTCCTCCCCAAATGTTCTCTTCTTCTTCTCCTTGAAGAGTCTTCATCTGTTGTGTCTCAGTGACCTGAGAAGGGAGGAATGTTCATCGTTGGTATGTCATGACTTTTGAGTCTGCACTGGGAGGGGTGTAGAGCCTCAGGGTGGGGCCTCAAGACTGACTGACAAGTACAGGTGAAAGTGGTGTAGGTCAACTTTGTGTCACTGAGGACACACAAACGCACACACACACATGTACTCAGGCTCCAGCCCGGCTATGCCTCTGTGGGAAAGAGGGGAGAGGTCAACTGCATCTATGATGGGGTTCACTACAAGGGAAAGTAGAAGCTTCCTGACCTGCACATCACCATCATATCACATGACTATCATTAATCTCAATTTTTGCATTTGCACAAAACTCAGTTTGGAGTTAAGGATCATAAATTAATATTATCAAAATAATGTAAGTGAACTGTATTTGAGCCTGAAAAGCAGAGGGAAGAGCTCATCTGACTTAATCCAAATAAGTGAATGAGCAGTGGTCCAGTCCACGCTGTGTGAGCTGGACATTAAATCTTCTTGCTCAGAAGAAACACATTCCTTAGTTACACCCCTGACCTTGGAGAGAGGGAAGAAATCCTGCAGAAACAAATCAATAAGCAAACAAAAAGGAAAAAGTCCAGGCCTCTGCCCTTCTCTGTCTCTGTCTCCTCTGTGTATGCCTGAAATGCCTCATGACTGCTGATAAAGGAGTTAAATCAGATAAGGAAACCTTTTTCACCAATTTGAGAATTTGAGATGCGTCTTGTTACATTCTAATATTGTCTACTGTGAAAACTCCAGCCTTGAACTACCTCACAACCTTAAAATCCCACAATGTTATTTTGTTGTTTTTTTTGCCTATTAACACTGCAAACAATGACGATGACACTATAAGGGAGCAGATAATGGGGGATTCACTGTGGTGACTCTCCATCAAGGAACTGAACTTGTGACTCTTTGGCTTGATTCACTTTATGTGCTGCCTCGCTGTAATGGCATGTACACCCTCACTTCCTGCCTGGCAGGATACAGAGCTGTGGCTGGAAGCTAAGTGTGGCTGTTATTTCTGGCGTCAAAAGGTGTCTGCCACTTTTAAACCTTTACTTTGAAAAAAAGTAAATGTTGAAGCTGACAAAAACACTACAAAATTCCATTTTTTTCAAGTGATAATAATGAAGTTAATAAATTAGGCAAAATATAAATGGAAGGGGTTTAGACTTGCGTAGTTTATTGGGCTCTAATGTAACAAGACTTAAGTGGTATCCAGTTATTCTCAGCAAACACAAATATTACAAGTGTCTGATATAACCCAGCGTAAAAATATTTTGGAAAAATGCACATCTTTTGTGAACAGCCCCCCAAATTGACAGCAGAACAGTATTTAAAAAAGAGAGGTACAGAGAGAGGAAAGAGGCTGAGCTATGTGACTAAAGTTACAAAAAGAGTCAGGGGTGTCAATCAGGCTCAGTCTGTTTGAGCCCAGCAAGTCCTGGGGGAGAGGCCTAATCAGTCAAAATAAGAGAAAACATCTGTGTAGGTGTAGCTGAGCATTATGACATGGACAAATAGGCTTTGATAGAAAGAGCAGGTATGAAAAGTAGAAGATTTCCTACTGGTGGGTATAAAGTGATAAAGAGAGACCCGGGGAAGGTGTTAGGTGGCACTACTTTTCTTGAAAAAAAACATACAGTTGATTGGGGGATGTTTAGTGTAAAACAAGCAAACTACCAAAAATTAGATTCAGGCATTGCAAGTGCTGTAAGTTACAACCACTCTCCAGCTGAAAATGACCCACAGTCAGCAGGTTATATGAGTTTTGCTATTTAAATTCTTTTTAGGCTTTGAAACAGAACTTTCTTACAGAGTTCTACCATTTGATGGTAGATAAAGGTAGTAGTAATCCATTTCCTATTTGCCTCTTATTGATATGTCTAATTTCCAGGAGGTCTCACTGGTGAACTGCGGAGTCCTGTGGTATAACAGTAAAATAATGCCTCCCATATGTCCATTAAAGCACAGGCACATGCAGGACATTGAAGTAATGCATCCAAACAGACACATTCAAAGATCTCTGAGTTTAGAGGTAGTTTAAAAAAAAAAAAGTATAGTAATCAAAAACATAGAACAAAAACAAAATGAAATTTTATGTATTTTAAAGCACATTGACAGGTGTCCCCTCCCTCAGTGCGCACACTTACATGCACAAAACGTAGTGTCTGTGCCCTCCCCCCACTTCTGTCATCACCTTCTTCTGACAAACCTCCTGGAGGCCCTGCACTACTCAACAAGAGGATTTTATTCAAATCACTTGCAATCTGCATTCCTTTGCTCCTCTTATAACCCCACGGTGTTTTTCTTCTGCTCATCTATGATTTGCTTGCATGAGCCTCTAACTGGCTGGGTAGGGGGGATTTCCCAGATGATGCAGTACCAAAGCCTGACAGTACAAGGCAGTATTGTAAATCTATGTTGACTACAAGCTACTAGTGTTTGAGTATGTGTTAGGAATAACTTTAAGCCAGAAAAGAGTAACTAGAGTATGCAATTTAAATGCAAAACAGCAATGAATCAGAGCACCTTCTTTGGTTTACTTCATTCTTAAACTATGCTCTCTGTGCGCATGATCGATCACATTTTTCTAAGATTTCTTAAAAGACTGAGGAGGATACATTTTTCTTCAGGTGGCACAGTAGCGATAAGGACAAAATAGTGGAGCAGATAATGGAGAAGTGCAGAAGTAGAAAGTGGTAGCCTCTGACTCTCTGACATCAGTGGATCACTGAACAGCAGATGGGCCCAGGGGCAGCACACAATGGGACAGACAGTCATAATTGTTTTTGCTTACTGTTGTGGTCTTATTGCTGGACTTGTCCTGCTGCCCAGTCTTGTTGTGTAAAATGCTAAAGGTCAGCAAAGGGAAGAGTGGGCGTATGTTAGAGGAAGGTCAGTTTTGTTTCACAGCCCTCTTTCTCACCTCTTTTAGGGGACTGACTCCACTCTTTCACTAATTTATTTCTATTTTCTAATCTTTCTGTGTGTGTTGACTTTTATATCTGCTTTCTGTGTGAATCTAACCTTTGAGTATTCTGCCTTCCCACTTCTGTCAAAGGATTCTTTAAACTCTTTTTGTAAAGGTGCTATATTAATAAAGTGCCATTAGCACTGCTGCTACTACTATTATTATAATTATAATTATAATTATAATTATAATAATTATTATTATTAATCGTAGTCTAGGAGTTCAGAATTATTTTGATATGAAAGCAAAAGGGCTTGCATACTTGTCATAAAAGAATAACTGTATGACTCTCCTACTTTTCATTCCACCCAGTAAAGAAACATTAAAAATCACCAAATAATGTAGTCTAAATTCTAAATAACACTGAAAACTTACTGGGAAATAATTTCCACTAATTTGTTGATATATGTAAATAGAGTACGCTTCTGGAAAAATCAGTTTTATACAGTCTCTTACTCTATTAATTCGAATACATTAAAATAAATATTTAAAAAAATCCATGAATTTCTATGCGTAATTAAATTAACAGAAGTCTGCTTTTGGAAAAATAAATATTCACCTTTGTGCATCGATGAAAAAAAAAAAGTGTTCATGGAAAGTTTATCCTACACCGTTTCCCTAATGGATTTTTGAGGTTTTGCTCACAGGTGATCCACGAAGGAGCCTGATCGTCGGGCTGATGCACGCCCCCTGTAAACTGTGGACATCCTGTGCATGGTCAGTACTTTGACGCATGGGCAGCTACTGAAGGAATGTGTGCTCTCTGTAAAATTATTACTGGGGCTGACAGGGGGTGGAGGTTTCCTTTGGGGTGTCGAAGCGGGTCCCATGAATTGAGGATGGCGCTGTGTACAGTGTGAGCGAGTTAGCAGCCAAAGTTACATGGCGCAGGCAGGAAAGTTTGCAGGAGAGGCGGACAGTGATTCCAAGTTGTTCTTCTGTCATACCCACGGATGCCGAGTGCAATAATGTGGACTACAGTCTTCAGATAACAAGGACTACTGGGATGTTTTATGGATGTTTTGCTTGAAAAATAACAGTTAACGGTTTTTTTGCCGCACGCTGTCGTTTCAATGGACTATCATCTATCTTATCACTCAGTGAGTAACTTGAACAGAAATTGACTGCATGGTTTCTCTGACTTGGGCACAAGTGTGCATCACGAATATGAGTGTGTTGTTGACGTTATGCCATGTAGCTTAGCCTTACATGTTGTGAAACAATGAACTCCCCCCGTGACCAGGAATTGGCACCCTTATCTCGGAAACACCGACTCATGGCTGCAGCTATGCCCGGTGAAGACAGCACATTGCCCGGTAACATTTCCAGGACTGATCGGAATGGATTGGGGGGACTTGTTCACTGTTTTATATGTGGAAGCGGAGTTACACCGGGGAAGGAATTAAGGTTACAAGTGGCATATCAAAAAGAGAGGATCCCCTTTTTCCCGTTTCTCCAAAATCAGGAGCCAGCCCCGGGTGCGTGTGAAGTGAGCCCAGATGGTCATGTACTGGTGTGCGCTGTATGTCACTGCTTTCTAACGGAGCAGTGGAACTCTTTCGAGCGGAGCAGGACACCCATTGAGAAGCGCATGTACTGGCTGAAACGTCCGTACCAGTGCGACTCTCGTCGGGTCCCACAGGAGTGGAACATCTCCTATGATCTGGAGAGGAGGATCAGTGTCAGTAGCCAAAACTACGACGGGGGCGCAGAGTCTGATTTCTCTTCTTTTTCAGAAAACGAGAACATTTCAGATCAGGAGATGGATTTTGCCTACAGAGTCGGTGTGGGCAAAGACAAGTTTGTGAGAGCATCTGGAAAATCGCCCAGAGACAGCAGCAGGAAGAACAATGGCATCGGTATTAAAAACAGCCCAGATACACAGCGGGCAGTGCGTTACCCGGTGGGTGTTTATAGGGCGCAGGGATCGCCAAAAGCGGAGAGTGCTCTGACGGCGAGGCGCGGTGCTAAAATTATGAACAATGTCTGTCAATCACCAGAATCTTTGGCAAAATCCCAGGAGAGATTCCCCCGGCGATGCTATGACAGCTCGCTCTCTGACACACCTGTGCAAGACAACGGGGTCATTATGCGCAACAGGCGGTGGCTGGAGGAGGAGAATGTCAGACATGTGGAGTCGCATCAGATCCAGCGTGTAGCCGACAGCAGCTGTGCTCCTTCCAAGCATCCATCGCTGCTGTACCAGGGAAAAGGCGAGGAGAACTCCAGCACTTCTGCGTCTTCTGCTGGCACCGCTGCTGTCATCTCTAAATGTAACATGGCTCCTCCCAGGGAGAATAACTCTGACAACTCTGAAGATGAGATTAACATTACAAGCGATGACGACAGGGAATCGTATGACCGCAAAACAGACCGCACAACACAACGTAGACCTGTGGCAGATCAGCCACACCACACTGCAAACTCCAGTCCAGAAGAGTGTGTGTGCTACATCTGTGGCGCTGGGCTCAGACATGATGGGCGTTTTAAAGTCAGTGTTCAGAAACAAGAGAGGGCACAGGGTGAGCCCTTCTTTCCCTTCCTGTGGCTTCACTCCCCACCCCATAATGCAATACCTATTAGTCCAGCAGGTATAACCTTTGTCTGTGGCAGCTGTCACACCTCTCTCTTGCAGCAGTGGCAGAGCTTTCAGCTGGCTGATGTGCCTGTCCTTCAGCGTTTGTATGTAGTCCCCCTCAACCAGACCACAACTGGACTTCATTCTTCCCAGTTTCCTCAGCAGGAGGGAAAATCCTCAGGGCCCATGGAATGCATACCTGAACCTAAGGCTTCCCACGAGGCCTGCTTCCTTTGTGGACAGGAGTGTAGAGGAGACATGAGAGTAGCATATGCACAGGCAGGGGTTGGCAAATCCCGTGGCGTGATGTACTTTCCTTTCATTAATATGTTGCCTTGCCCCCCTAATGCACAGGGAGTGAGGAACGGCCGTGTGCACTGCTGTCCACAGTGCCATTTTATCCTGGAGGAGATCTGGAGTGCGTATCGACTTAGCCTCAGTGAAGACCTCATCACCTCTGTCAGCTCATTCCTTGTCAGGTACCATGCTGCCATGTCTATCGATGTCTCTGGATCAGCCCACCCTCAAACAGGGGTGGCCTCACATCCCAGCACCTCCATGTCAGTGTGCTACCTGTGTGGAGCTGAGCTGTGTGCAGGGGGAGAGTACCAGCTACATGTTAACCCACCTGGTCGCTGTGGTGAGAGGGAACCTTTCTTTCCATTTCTCACCGTCCATCCTCCTGCACCTCATGCCAAGCCAGTTGATGCCACAGGTCTGGTGTCAGCCTGTAAGCTTTGCTACCATGACCTGCATGCTCAGTGGGCCCAGCACGAGAGCAAAGGTCTAGGTCAGCCCACCCCTTCTACCTCTAGCTCATCCAGTGCCAACCCCCAACCACCCAGTTCACCCTGGGCACGCCAGTACAGCTGTGAGGTTTTTGTGTGCTTCTTCTGCAGGCAGGAGCAGCGCAGGCAAGGTAGGCTGTGCGCTGTTACTGTGGCCAGACTACCTGTGTTCTTATATGCACCTCGCAGCACACGAATGCTCCTTGTGGATGATGGCAGGAGGTTGGTGATTGGCTCATGTAAGGAATGTAAGGCAATGGTGCAGGTGGGACAGAGCATGCAGCAGGACAGGGCTAGGCTGGAGCCCGGAGCCTCAGATGGGGAGAGGAAAGAACACGAATCAACGCCGCCACAGTCTAGACATAAGGTAAGAAGGAAAAAAAAGCTGTTTGAGAGATGGCACAGTCATATTCTTTTTTTCCTACTGTTTTAAATTCTGCTCTGTTCATTCCAAAACCCAATATGCTGGGATTTGGATTGACTTGAGTATGCTGGGATTTGAGCTGTCAGTGCATACTGTGTTTGTCCTAATGCAACCTCTGAGTCAAATTAAAAGGCGTGATAAAGAACTGCAGGGAAATAATTATGTTAAATACATTAATATCACTGAAAGTCCTTGAAGTTTAGTGCAATGATGTACTCTGAATTGGGAACAACAGTAGTTTTGTTTGAATGTCTCAGTAAGTGGAGACTGAAAGCACTCAGATATTTCACTTCTATAAAGAACAGAGGAAAGCTATGGTGACAAAAACAGTCCTGTATTTGCTTTTTTGTTTTTTGTTTTTTGGATTTTTTCAGGTGGTCTCACCTGAATAGTTTATTTTGATTTGAGCTCATTCACCCAGGAGCATTTTGAAGGAATTTACTGTAAAGAAAGTCTTTATGGGCAATAATAATAAAAATTCTCAAGAGATTTATGAAGAAAAAAGAAGCCAGCACTTCTAATCAGGTTTGTGGTACTTTATGTATATACTTAATTTTCTTCACCATCTTTAGAATCGAATTAGCAGTCTGTCACCAACAGGAATTTGTACAATTAAAGTTCAGTTTTACTTTTATTAGTCCATTTAGATACTAAAAAAAAATAGAGTGAGGTGAAGAAATTGTTCATTAACGTCTTTCTCTTTTTAAATTGATTTGTTTCATTGGTCTACCTATTCATATTTACAGTAAATGTATACACAGATATTGGCATTGATCTTCGCTAAAGTAGGTAGCAAAGTAAATGGTTCTTATATAGCGCGCTTCTATTCTACCTAAGCACTGAAAGCACTCTGTACAAACCAAGCTGGTACTTTCCCAGACCCGCATTCATTCATGCGTTGTGACATTTTTACCCAGATTCTTCCCATATTAGGGTAATCTGGCAGCATGTTCTGTGTAAAGATACTGTGCATTAATCTGCTGGTTTAACGACAAATAACCTTGTATCGTAAGAAGTAATTTCGATGCAATAAACTCTTTGCACAAGTGGTCCACAAATTGATAGCAAAATTTAATTTTACCAGATGATCAACAGCAAATTTTCTGACCGTGTGGTTGTATAGGGGACCAGTGTGGGTAAATCAAAGATAGTGATGTGTTAATGAAGAGCTGAGGAGACAGCCAGCTTGCTCTATGAACAGATCTGTCTTGCAAACAAGCACTGACACACTGGCCACACAGGACATGTGAAGAACATCTGTGGATGCTATTCACACTCCGATTGGAGCTGTCTATCTAATATCTCCCTGTTCTCTGTAAAGAAGTTCTAGGTGACAGTTAGTATCGGTGTCACAAAAAAAAGAAAACAGCCAACAATCTAATGCACTTCATTATCCTGAACTAACATGCAAATGCATAACAAAATTTTGAGTCACATGCTGTAAAGAAAGATGTGTCATTAGTAACCCAGATGATGCTTGGAAAATCCCGCCATGGTTAGTTAAACATCTGGAGTTCAGACGTGTGTCTATAGAAATGTGTTATTAACAGCTTAGTTGTTTAAATGAGGGGAAAAAAGGATGGATTTGGATCATATTGGTAGGCACTCAAATTGTGAGTGATAAAGTTGTACTGCACAGTCCATACTGCCTTTTGCTAAAACCAAAGTCTTTATTCTTTGTCTAAGCATTCACATGTGAGCTAGATGAGCTCATAACAGTCACATGAGAGGGGATACTCCAGATATATATAGTGTGATATAGTGTAATTATGGGACAGGGTTTTCTCTCCACTAAGGCGAGTGGATCATAAGGTTGGCTACATGAGAACAGTGGCAGCGTGAGCAGAGGTTTGGGTGATCATTTTGGATTGGGATCTTTGCAGGTGGCACAGCCAGTTTTGGCCTGTGTGAGGCAATGACCTCATGGCTGAGAAAGTGCCAGTGTTTCTGTGGGGAAGGGGCTGTGCAAGAGAGCCGCAGGGGGAACAGGTGCTTTGTCCTCTAGTGTCATGCTGTATGCTTGAGAGGATCTGTCATCGCAGGGATTTCGGCTGTCAGGAGGGAGTGCCCATCTGGTTCCCCTTAGTGCAGTGTGTTTGGTAAAAGTGGCTGTATAAATATAAACACTATTCTATTCTATTCTATTCTATTCTATTCTATTCTATTCTTTTCTTATACATATTTATAACTGCAATATGAAGTGTCAGATTGTTGAAATATATATTTGCTTGTTTTGCGAGATACAGATTAACACATGAAATAAGAGCCAGAATGTTATATGCAGATATACTGGCAAACGTAAGTAATGGGTCGTTATCATGTTCTGTGTTGTGCTACTGTGTGTTTAATTAGTATGTTGGACACGACCTTTGACAGGTCCAACATGTTAACCTTTGACAGGTGCATAAGTATAGACTTCCAGCCTGCGACTGGGGAGGGGCAGCTGGTCAGCAGATCTTCCACTCGCACTCAGTGAGACAGATGTCCGCTGAGCTGCATTTCGCAAACGGTTTACAGTTTTATTCAGTGGTTTGGGAAATGCCTGGACAAACACTTTTTCTTTTTCAAAATATAAATCTTAAACTGATTGAAAGTATATAACCCTCTATCGCAAACAGATTTTTCAAACTGCATTTTCCTCAGTGTTACTCCACAGCTATTTTTTACACTGTTTATTAGGGGGAAAAGAAGAAAGCCATAATGTTTATTTTCTGATTAAACTCTTTCAGATGAGTGTTTTTTCAGCTCTGGTCAATTTTGAATGAGTTAGTTTGTAGTGCTGTTAAAGTGTGCTGTGCTGCAGTGTGCTCTTATTTTGTGCACCCCATAGACTAGACTGAAAAACAGAAGCAATTCACTTTATAAGACCGCACAACAGCACGACAGTATATTTACTAATGCATGCTAAAAATCAACAAGGTGCATTTTGTTTTTTATTAAAAATGCTGCTCTTTTTCTACATACATGACTTTTTGTGGTTGAAGCCGAACAGCACAATTTTAAATGTACCTGTATGCGCTCTGTTTCCAGAGAGAGCAGAATTTTGTACAAGTAATCGTTTACCTGATGGTTTGTTGAGACGACTGCTGTTGTGAATCAGTGGCTATACATACAAATGTGTGTTTTTAAGTAGTTTAAGTAGTTGCTTGATGGGTTAGTTAAGTGCAGCTCTCTTCCTTAAAATCATATTGATGTCCAAATGATGCATTAAATTGCACGTTCAGTTTTCTTTACGTTTGTTTACCTTACATGTATTTAATTACTCAAATGTATGGGGTAAACCTACAAAATCAATTAAGTAGATGGTCACAGTAGTTTTCCTTTCCAAATCGCACAATAACTGCACATTTGATCACTCTACTGCTTGGCAACAACTACAAACATGCAGCCATGAAGTCATAAAGTACCATTTTCATCTTCAAGAAGAAGAAGAAGAAGAACAGGGTGTCCTCCCACAGATGGTGTAGCTCTCAAAATGTGAAGCTTTTAGCTAAACCCACTGTCTCCCTGCAACTATTGGTGTGTCTAGTGTTTGCACAATGACATAAAGGATTGACACAGCAAATAAAATAATAGCTAGCTAGACACACTGATAAAATGTGCATGATCGATCTTTCTGTCGGGATATCCACATGACGTTTATATTTGAGTGGCGGTATGCTGGAGGCTGTTTTGGGTGGATTGTTACTGGTGATCCGCTCCGAGGGCAGAGACAGATTTCTACATCTCAAATCACTCAATTGCTTCGTGTGTAAGCAGTAGTGTGGTATTTAAGGTGCTTCTGTGGTTTACTGTGTGTTTACAGGAAGTATTGTGTGTTTAGCTTAAAAAAAGATGAATGTTACATTCTCACTGTCACGGTAAAAACACATCAGCATCTTGACAGTTTCACCAGGGAAGATTTATAGCTTAATGAAAGAGTGACTCCAACATTAAATTTAGATGTGATGTTAACTGTGGATGAATTATTGGAAGTATTTGAAAAAAGTAGAATTGGAGGCTGAGAGAAGGTGAGCGGGTTAATTGGATTTAAATTGCAGCCAGAAGAAAATCGGAAAAAAGGGATTCTTAAAATATCTTCATGAAAGGAAACATTACAGCGCGCTAACCGCAGAGTGTTTTACATAGTCCTTGCCTGTGTGGAACAAAGTGTCTTTGAGTGTGCATGTGTTTGTTCAAACCCAGTCATGTTGCGTGGATTGTGTAAAGTTTCTGCAGCTGTGGTTCTGTCCTCTGCTAGCAGTGCAGTTTGACGGACAGCCTTGCGTTTCACCTGGGATCCTCTGGGATTTGAGAGGCTTAATTTCAAAGCTGCTGGAGGTGGATTTTGATTTAGCTTTCAAAGCTTTACTGAGTCTCTTCCCGCTAGCCTTTACCCAGTGCTGCATTCTTGCCCATATCTGACTGGACAGATCAGATCATACATGGAGTAGATGAGATTGAGGTGTTCCAGTGTTTCATGTCTTACCTTTTATGTCTCATCCTCAAAACCACAAACCTATACACCGCTAAGAGCAAATGTTTGTGAACCTTTTGGAATTGCAAGGATTTCTGCATTGACTACTCATAAATGTTGTCTGAGCTTCATCCAAATCAGTCTAGATGAGTTGTAGATCAATTTTGTGAGCAATCCATTTCGGAAAGCCTCTCTATTTTTTATGCACCCTTAAATATATTCTGTCACTTGTTAGCCTAATGTTGTACTTACTTTAACAAGCCCTGATTATAGTCATTTAGACTTCGATTATAGTTATTGAGAAAATTGAATGCAAATTATTTTTTTCACTGTTTCATGTTGCTCTCGGAGAGAAAGGTTTTTCACATGAGTAAAGTTGTTTTTATGCAGTTTGATTTGAGGTTCAGGAAACGCAAAGAGATGGAAAGAAAGCAGCGCTGCTGCAGAGGATCAAAATACTGAAAATCAGTAAGAAACTGTGCGAGTTACAATGCAACTGGGAACCTTTAGCAAGATCAGCAGTAAAGATTAGAGGTTGTAGAGCTAATTTGTCATTCCTGTTGATCATATACATGAAAGTACAGGCTGGTAGCCCCATCTGTGTACCAAATGGGATTGGTTTAAAAATGAATTACCAGTTTTACTTATCAAAACTAATGCAGGAATAAAGTGGACTAGACAAGAGGATGTTGGAAATTAAGTCACCAAAGTGGGTTTACAGTGTCAATATAAGCTTGTGTGCTTTTCTCAGCTATGATCAGGTATGTGGGAATTTTGCTTCTGCTTCATTGTTCAGCGTATCTTGATCACTTTGCCCTTTTGAGTCTGTGGAGTGTACGACATGATCATTAAATTCCATGCACAGATGTATTTAAAGTTGTATTAGTGTTAATAATTTTCTCATTTGTTATATACAAATGTCAATCGACAAAACGTGCTCCCCTAAAGATGTCTCTGTTAAAGCCTTAAATATGTTTTAGATCAGCTTAAGGGGGAAAGCTGCTGATTTCACTCACCAGAATCTGTTTATAAATCATAGGAAGTACAAAGTGTTCCATAAATCTTTTAAAACTCCAGAGGAATAAATTGCCTCAAGTGATGCGACTGTTACCTTTGTATAAAAGTTGTGTGAGAACACGTGATTACAGTTTTTTCTGATGGCTTGAGCACATTTTTTGTAAATATTGGCTATTTTTGCAAAACTCTACACACAAATAAGAAAACTCTTCACCAAATCAGCAAAACATTGTAGTTTTCTTGTAAAAGCGAATAACCCTTGCTGAACTCTACACACCTTTGTAAAAATGGTATTTTTGTATCCAACAGTTAACACAAGCCATCATATTAATAAGCACACAATGCACCAACTACACACTGATGGTAGTAAGAATAAAAAACACACCTGGCTTTTGCTTTCTCTGTGCACAAGGTAGGCTATGTCAGTTTGAGGTCATACTTTTGTCATAGAGCCGTAAGCATAGACGAATCCAAACTTCAAGTACTGGTGTTTATTCACACACATCAAAACAAACACAAGTGTTTATTTCCAAGTATAGGATTATTTGCAATCGCCATATTGACTATATGGGTTTCTTGGTCTGCAGTGAACATTCTTCCTCTGCTCCCAGCATCTGGTCGTCTAGCAATTCTGTAAAGCAACAATTTCAGTATTTTTACATCTATGGTATTGTTGTGTTTCTCATTGGCATATGGCAGTGCTACAAGTCTTAGTGCAGAGTGACTGTACTAACCGATTCTCATTTCAAAATGTCCTTATGATGCTTTCTACAGTGTAGCGGCTCAAGTTAGGCTGAACCCGTTGGCCAGCTTCCCTCAGGGTCACTCCATGGTTGATTACATGGTCCACTATTGTAGCTCTGATGTCATCAGCAATTCTATTTCTTACTCTTCTTACCCTTCCTCTCCCCGCTCCTCGTCCTCCTCTCCCCGCTCCTCATCCTCCTCTTGCTCCTCCTTGTCCTTGTCGTCCTCTTCATCCTACTTCTTCACCTCCACGTCCTCTTCCTCGGCCTCCTCTACTTCTCACTCTTCCTGCTCCCTCCACTGTACTCCACACACAGAGCTTACCTGCATTATAGTGCTTAGGCTGATTGCAAAGTGAACTAATTATCTAAAAAAGTTTTCACACGTGACAGTGTGCCAGACAGTTGGCAAAATAGCATAAATAATGGCCTTAAATGTGTATAGTTTTGCTAGGAGTGTGTTGATCATTTGGAAATTGAGTGTAAAGGAGTGAGTTGTGTTTACAGTTCTGCAAAAAGAGTGCTGTGCAGTGGATTGTAGCTACAGGTTTGCAAAGTGTGTGTTACAAAATGGCAAACTGAGTGCAAAGCAGTGTTTGTGCTTTTAGTTTTGCAAACTCAGTGAGTGGTTTTGCTATAAGTATTAATAGTTTTAGAAATTGTGCTATAAGAATCACAGTTAGGGTTTAAGCATTCAGAAAAAACTGTAAATAATAGGGACTGTTTCTGTTTAACCTATTTAAACCATTTTTTGTCGAATTTTGGCACCTGTATTTCATTTTTTTTCAACCTAAGAAAGCTGTTTGTCGCTTTTTATTTTTTTCTATGACTTTTTAAGGCCTGTTCAAATGTGTAAATACTGTAAATCTGTTTGTCATATACTGCTCCTCCAGTTCACATGGGCCTTTTTTTAAAAAAAATTCTTCAGTGTTGCTTGCTTGGCGTTGCAATGTTTAAGAGTGGTTAGGCTATAAAGGCAGTCGTCCTGTGCCAGACTTAGATATGGGCACGATACAGTAGTAAACCTGGTTTGACTGTGGTAATTATAGAGGACAGTGCAATGCAACTATAGCTCAACCCTCTCTACCAGCTGCGCTCTAACCATGACATACATTCACCCACAATCACAGACTAACACTTACATATACACAAAGAGTAATGTTTCTGATCATTTACATACTGAACAGCTGCAAGCATGTGTGAATGCGTGTCTTTGCGCACACGTGTGTCTACCAGGTGGTTGGGAGCAATGGCAGGTGTTCGCTCTTGTGTTGGCAAAGGCAGCTGGATTGTGCCACAGCTGTGCATGTGTGCACTCTGTGTGTGTGTGTGTGTGTATGTGCGTGTGGGTGGTTTTGCACCTGGATGCAACTGGAGTGTGTGTGTGTGTGTGTGTGTGTGTGTGTGTGTGTGTGTGTGGCAGCACAGTAGCTAATAGCAGACGTATTTCCTTGCCAGACATTTAACATGTAACTTGTGCTCTCAGTTGACTGGATATTATTCATTGCTATTAAGTGCTAGTCATTAGTCTTGGTCTTTTAGACCTCCCAAGTGTTGGTGAAGGTCCGCCTAAATGTGATTTTTCATTCTTTGGCTCTTCCCCTTCATTTCCCACTTTGCTCTTGCCCTGCTGCCCTGCTGATATTTTTAATGGGGTGAAGAGCGAGAGAAGATTCAACCTTACCCTGCTGTCAGGACAACTGAAGATGTCAGCTGGAGACTAAAGAGTGGACTAAATATACTACACACCCTCTTCCCCTCCGCTCAGCAAACAGGGGCTCTGACTCCCGGCTCTGACCAACCAATTGCCAGATCGCTTCACCTCTTTCTGTCAGCCGACCAATGAAGAGATAAAGATTAACATTACTGGTGATCTTCTGGGAGCTTATTTTGGCTGAGGATGACATTCCCTTCTTAGATTACTCCCTCCTCCTGCAAGCATCCCCAAGTGCTGGCCGTGACCTCCTTCACCAGCACCCCCACACATGCCGCTCAGCCACCTGGTCTCACACATACTCAGCTTGTCCTGCCAGCTTCAGGACAGCTGGGAAGAAGGAGACGGAGAGGGAGCTTTGGACTGAGCCTCCCATGAAGCCAGAGACTTTTGCGCGTCTGGAAGAATCCAGACTATACAGACTAGCCTTGCCACATTTAGTATTATCTGATCTCTGCACTGTACATCAAAGTAGTAATGCTGAAGTGATCGCACAATTGTGGTACTGCTACAATTTTAGGCAGTGCCTGTTTAAAAAAACTTACTGAGGAAAGTGGCAACATTTGACCTTTGGTTTGGATTGAGATTGAGTTACCTCTAGTTATCCAGAGCATCATGCAAACAAGGAAAGGTGATGTAAACTTCCACCTACCTTTACTTAACATACCGTTAAGTGGACAGTCACAGAAACACAAACACACATGCATGGACACACACAAACATACAGGCATAGTCAGGAGACTTTGTGAATAGTTTCCATGGGTGAATTTTCCCCACACTGACGTGACCAGGCTATGAGTCAGAAATAAACTGATACAGTTTCTGCATCTGTCTGACAGATAGATACCACAGACACTTCCAGAAGGCCTGTCATTATTTATTTGTTACTTTTTGCCCGCTATCTCTTTCAAGCATGCCATTTGCACTGTTGACATGTTATTAATATAGGTTTCACGTGGCAGTTTACCACTGCTGGTCATGTCTATGACTTACTGAAAGCATATCTAACCTAATCCAAGGCTGCGAGGCTAGTATTATCCTAACATGCAACCTGCCAGCTCGGTCAGTGGCATATCCCACATGGTCAAGAGCTGTGTGCGATGTGGAGCGATGTGCTAGTCATGGCTGATGTGCAGAGCTTACTTTCAAGGCCACAGTGAAGGAGCCAGAGTGGTAAGCCACCAAAGCAGATTTGAGCTGTCAAATGATCTGAAAACCTCTTCATGTAGAGCTGCATCATTACAGACTCATGTCAGGATTTATTGACAATGCTATTGAGTCAGAACATTTCTTAAGAGGAGCCATAACACAAACAATTGGAAAAGATGGCAAGTATTACGTTAGAGAAACCTTTACCATAAGCATTGCGACGAGTATGATGTGGAAACCATCATCCTCAGATAGTCGCCATTATAAAAGGCTTAACTTGTTATGAAAGCTCACAGAGGCAGAGGGGTACTAGATGTATTCATGTTCCCCTCTTCTACAGGGGGCTATAAAAATAGCACTTGGCTTGACTTGGGTGTCAAAGGTTGTCTTTTTTCCCCTTTCTTTTTCCTTATTCTTGTTCTTCCAGCTGTGTCCTCTGTCCATCTTTCTCCTTCTCTCCCTCATCCCCTTCACCTCATTCATCTACTTTCTTTCTCAACAACCCCCCCCTCCCCTTTCTCCACTCTTTGTTTCTCTCCCCACCTCCGTCCTCCTCTTCATCTCTCCCTGTGGTATTAGCAGGGCCACATGTTGCTGGCTTCTCCTGGTGGTGTGAGCCCCATGGCAGGCCCTGGCTCCAGGCTGACGCGTTACTCAGTGTGTCTGTGTGTGTGCGTGGATGAGAGGGAGAACTGTAATGTGTTCCTGCATGCCTAACAGTCAGTGAGTGTGTGCCTGTGTGCGTGTGTGTGTGTGTGTGTGTGTGTGTGAGGCCGCTAACACAGTAACCTGATAGTGGTGCGGCTGAGCAGTACAGAGCGGAGCAGTGCTGTGATTTATCCCGCGGGCCCAGCAGATGGCTGCAACAGGAGTTTGTTTAAGTTTGCTTCAGAGCCGGGCAAGCAGCCAGGAGCATAGAGAAAGCTTGCCAGAAAAATGTTCACTGACTCTGGATGCCTAACCACACCACTCCCCCTCTCCCTTTTCTACCCCCCCTCCCCCTCCCGCCGCCTCTTACTCCTCACAGCCCCCTCAGTCCAACACACACACACAGAAACACACATGCTCTTGCAGACTTTCTGTCGCTACTCTTCTTTTACCCCTCTCTAATTTCTCTCTTTCCTCCCATCTGTTTCACACACATGCTTACATACATATGCACATTTACACACACACACACACACGTGCACACACATGCACAGACTCTACGTTGTGCGTGCTTCTGTGCTCTTTTGGCAACATCCCTGGTGCAGACATGAGCTCACACCTCAGGAGGGGGCATTCAAGACTGAAGAGGTGTCCATTCTGGTGGTGATCTTCTGAACACAACCATATGACTGAAACTTTGCATGTAGAAGAGAGATGGATCTCTGGAGCATAAACACCAACAGAGGCGCATATGCAGAGAAACACACAACTATACCATGTGTAGATGATTTATGAAGTCCAGTTGGATTTTTTTTTTTTCATTTTAAGATTTCCACACATGGGCTTTTCTTCTGTCTCTCTGGTTCAAGCGCTTCGTGTCTGCTTGCAAAGGTGATGACAAGTTCTCTCGCATCACTTCAGGTCACCACGGTGATAACTGATGACCTCACTGTCCACACATCAGCATCACTTTTTCTTCTTTGTCTGTCTCTGGTCCTTTACTTTCCTCTGTCAATCTCTTTTAGACACAGAGTTAAGTGACAAAATTTAAGGGCATTATAATTAAATCAGGCAGCAGACATTAGTCAGGCAAAGAGACACATTTTTGGAGCATTTTTTAAGAATGAGTTAGTGTGCAAAGCTGCAAAATGTATAAACTTTTTAAACTTAAAATCAGCACTTATCTACTGAAGGGCTTTGTGTTTTTTTTCACTCAATCAACCACAAAGTTGAGTCCAGGTCCTTGTATGGAAGACAGCTTTACATGTTTTCATCCAGTAAGAAATGTTGACTACATTTCTAAAAAAAAAAAAAAAAGAACTTAATTGACCTCCTACTTACCATTTTACCAAGTGACCTATTTAGTGAACTTCAGTTAGGTTTATTTGCATGTATGTTGTTTTGCTTATGTTTGTACATACTATATGTATAGTGTCTTGGTTTTTTAGTTGGGCATAAAAATAAGAATTATATAATATCTATTATATCTCTACATTTACTTATTTGTGGATCTTAAAGATTAACTCCAGCTGTCCCCAACCATTTTATGTCCGACAATATTTTCACGGACCACCCTTTAAGATGTTGCGGATAAATACAACAAAATAAAACCAGTACTGGTACCAAAAAAAAGATGATATATTCATAACACACGGGGAAATACAGAGTTAACGAAAAAAAACGATAAAAAATAATGATGAAAACCATAAATTTCACACACGAGCCTCAACTCTCGCGGCCCGGTACCAAACGACTCCGGTCCGTGGCCCGGGGGTTGGGGACCACTGCTCTAGACCATTACAGACTTTGTCAGACTGTCAGGATTTGTGTAGATTTGTGACATCTGCTAAGTGCTTATTTTTTTCATCAGCATTATTCTATACCTTTTTCTGTTTTAAAAATAAATATTTTTTTAACATTTTCACAGAAAAATGCATATTTTTATTCTATGCATTTATTTTCCGTTTCAGCATGATAATGTCCTTTTACTTTGCTTTTGTGGATCATATAATTAATTGGTTTCTTTGATTATATATACACATCTGTTGAACTGAAGTGTTTCTGTTCTCTTTGTTGCGTTCTCATATGGTCTGTAACCTGTAACCTTCTCCAGTTCAGCGAGAGTACGAAGAAGGTGGCTATTGAAGTCATGCATACACACAAACTGTGGAGGCAGGGTGAGCCTTGTGAGTGTATAAGTATGAGTAATGTGTATATGTATGTATGACTAATTGTGTGAAGCTGTCGGGGTCATTGAGATTTGGCTCAGAACTTTATTTCCTCTAAACATAAGTCATTCTCGCTGCCTGTTGTGGCTTCAGGTCAGAGACACAGCTGAATGCTATCTGTGCCGTGTAAGCCTGCAGAGTTTGTTAAGGATAACAATCATATGTTTGCATTCCTGGTGGTGTTATTCTACATGCAGAACAGTTGTGTGTTGTCTTGTATTATGGGTTTCATAATTGGTACAAATTATAGAGAAGTACGAAGTCCTCTGCTAAGAAAAGGCGATAATTAATATGTCCAAATGCCAGGAGAGCTACTAGTAACTCTGTAAAAGAGTAGAGAAATATGTGCAACTGTTTTATTTTACCTGAACAATATCTTAAAAGAAAATAATAATAATAATAATAATAATAATGATAATGATAACACTGCCCAGCTATTCAACCCTTAATATCTAACGTGTCCTATTTGAGGTTTTGAGATTTCTACATCATCAGTGTGATTTTTTTCCCCCCTAGATAATCTGCACAACACATTTTAAGCAAATATATTGAATATACTAAATTCATTATTTATAAAAATTGTCAGAGTGACCAACAAACACACTTAGAATTTTCTGGCAGTTATTTGATGTTTCTGGCTTTAATGGTTATAAAACATGTCTTTCAGCTCATTTGCGACTCTTTAATCTATGTCTCTTCAGATTACAACAAATAAACATGCAGCTGTGAACAGGGGAATCAATTTAATATGCTTTTAGATCATTATTTTAAAATGAAATGATGCTTAAAATACAGACTTGCAAGGGGACGCCAGCTGTACCAGCAATGAGTTCTCAGAGCACATGCATCTTTGGTAAAACTTTGCAACTGTATCCTGCATGTTGACAATATCCCTCCACAGAGAGACCCATATAAATACCTGCCAAAGGAGTTAAAACCACTTGTGTGGTAGTTCTCGCTACAGTGGGGGCTCGTTTTCAAGTCATTTTTCACCAAAGTGCTTTCCAGTTGATTAGCATACCACATTGTTATAACACACAAACTGACTCACTGATGTTATCTATAACTTAAAATGACATATTGGTGCCCTCAAGTGCTACTACAGCCAACACATAACATTTTTGTGTGCTACTGCAGGCATTTGATTTTAAAACCCACTCAAATATGAACAGGTCATATCGAGCAGGAATGACAAAAGGAGAGGAAGAGTAATAAAGATCAAAGTCTTTGTACGCACCATATCTTCCCACAGCTGTGCTCCTTGATACCCTCAGAGGAGAGCGAGGTCACAGCAGGTCACAGGTCAGGTAGATTAGCAACCTGCTAATGAAGATTTATCTGTCAAGATTATACTCACTTGACACAGAGGTGCCTCTTATCAGACTCATTCCTTAATTGTGCTTGTGTCAATTTATTGCCTTTGTGTGGCATATATTTTTAAATCAGCATTGTAACTTGGATATATACTGAGGGAGAGTTTATTTATTATGTCTTTATTCTAAAATTTCATTAGGCCAGCATTTAACAACTTGGCACATGCTGACACCAAATCCTTTTTGCATTTCTTTCTTTTTAATTGAAATAATTATCTGCTTTGTTATTGTAGGATCTTTACCTTACAGTATAAAGCACCTTGAGGTAACTGCAGCTGTGATTTGGAGCTATATAAATAAAACTGAACTGAATTGAGTTGCTTTTATCCAATGCACTATAGGATTTAGGCGTTGGGGGTTTGGTGCACAAACAGGAACAGTGAATTACTCATAGATCCCCTCCAGACACGTAAATGAAATATATGAATGTGGTGTGATGTAAGCAAAACTCTAGTGTTTTTCAAGTGGATTCTGCATCTTTTAAAGATAGTTTATTTTATTATTCATGTCCTCGCTATTTTGTGTATATAACATACTCTGTTGGATCCAGACCAGGTGGGCTTCTCTGTGAGCCAGTTGTTGTCCACCTGTTGGTCTGCCTGATGAGAGCAATAAGCACAGCAATTTCTGCAGACCAGAGCCTCAGACAGACTGACGCTGGCTGAACAGTGATCAGATGCTGTTTGACTTTAGCTCAATGTGAAACATGTGTCCTCAGTGTTGGACTCAGTGCAGGCCTTGAATGAGCTCCCACGATGCACGGCTCCACAGGTGTCAGAGTCGTCCAGAGTTGTGTATAAGGTCTAGTTCAAACGTGCACAAGCATATTTTTTTTCCTTTGTCCCTTCTTTGTTCTCCAAAATTTGTTTCCTCCACACAAGCACAAAACAAAATTGAAGCATGCTGTTAAGAGCAAGAATCAAACAAACAGGCAGAGATGTAACTTTAATCCAAAGTCAAGTTGGCCAATGAGAAGCAGTAAATAATAGATAAACCCTTCCCCTGTCTATATGTTTACACTGCAAACATTTGAAGTACTTGGAAAGCTACGTTTTCAATGACCTTTAACTGTTTGTGGAAAAAAGATGAAAACGCAGGGATAAAGGTACAGTTTTAAAAATACTATCATAGGTGTGGATAGGGCTGGATAAGGTTGCAATTGTGTATGAAAAAGAGTATGAGCTTTCCAGTTTATGTTCACGATCATCGGAGCATTTTGAATGGTAGAACATCTTGAGTATCTGTCAGTGCAGATCAAAGCTATTTTTTTCTCTCTGTTGTTTTCCTGTACTTGGCTGAGTAAGTGTGCCTGGACTCAGAGCTGGTTTTATGGAGTGTTGCTGAGCCGGTCAGTGGTCTGGGCCTACATGCATGGCTGTGGTCCTTTTGGATCTCTGTGATAGGCTGTTAAAACCGACTGACAATCCCGCTTTACAAGCTGCTATACATCAACCATTAGACCTGCTGCAACCGTGGGAACACAGACATATGTGTTTGTACATGTGTGTGGGTCTGAGTCAGTGACTTGCGGGGATCTGTGTGTAGCAGAAACAGGGCCTGCTGCTGAATGATAAGGCCTGCTGACCTTGTAACCTCAAACTCACTGTGACGAGGTCATATTGAATTACACCTAGCCAAATGTTCCCTGTCTGCTGGCTTTAAAACAGGAAGGTCTAACCCCTGGAACAGAAACCTTTTCTAACCCAGTGATGGATGGTCGTCTTCTCCTCAACCTCATGTCCAATAAACACAGACAAATGGACAAACAGGACACATGACCACAGCCGAGGACTCGTGATATGAAGCTAATCTTTTCCTTGTGAAAACAATATAGGTTCTGTTTAACTACAGATAGGCAAAAAGATTGCAAATTGGCATATGCTGCAGATTTATTCACTACATTATGAGGTGCTTCCTGTTTTATGGAGGTACACCAGCCTCACTTACCGGTAATAGAATAGACGAGCCGGAAAATGTGAATTCACATGTTTCGCTTAATTTTTTTACAGCGCCGTTTGACACAACCAAATTATAATTACAGTAATTTCTTTGTGAAGATTACCAAGCGTATCTTTGTCGTCGCTCATGTCGAATAATAGGTTAAATGTGAAACTCCTCGTATCAAAGTCTTATCCTGTCTCCCTTCTCTTACCCCAAGCAGTCATGGCAGATGGCTGCCCCCCCGAAACCTCTGTCAGGGGTTTTTCCTTCCCACTGTCGCCAGAGTGCTTGCTCATAGGGGTCATATGATTGTTGGGTTTTTCTCTGTATGTATTATTGTAGAGTCTACCTTGAATTGAAAGTCTCTCAGCACGACAATACACTGACATTATTGGCTTTTTTAGAGTCAGTCACACTGTCAGTAAAAAATGTGTTAACATTTTTTGCACGATTTCCATTAATCTGCTAGCTTATCATGTGTGTCCACCTGGTGTGTGTCACTAGGACGTATAGGTGAGAGTGGGGGTGTGATGTGTATGCAGGAGCAGATTTTTCCCTGTGTGTGTGGCATTGAGTGGCTCAGCCTTGACGTAAATATTTGAAAACTGCAGGCACCATTACGAGAGGGTCTGCCTTTGATGGGGTGATTTTTGTGTGAGGCCAAGATGATGTCAACTTGACCTTAGTGCATAATAGGGAGCTGGGAGGCTGTCGTGTAGTGCAGTGAGTGTGCAATCATTTCTTACATTCAGATTTCTCTGTGTGTGTTTAATCAAAGTAAAATTACTCAACACTTTGTTTGTGTTGTTACTTTTGAAAGTTTCCACTTTGTTCCCTCCATCGCTTTTTCTCCTACTGCTTTACTTGTTGAATATTTTGCCCTTCACTTTGAGAATGGTCTTCTTTTAGCGCTCCATGAAGTGGCAGGAGCTTGCTTACACCTCCAACCAAGCTGCCAGGACTCTTCATTCTGGCTCTGGATCTTTATATCTTTGTTTTTTTCCCTCCTTCATTCTCATTCTAAACTCTAAATCTTCCTCCTCCACCTCCTCATTCTTCACCTCCTCTGTCTCCCTTTCAGTGCAGAGCAAGCCAATCTTTTCTGGCGCCGGTGCCGCGTCTTTATTTTCCCCTCTGGAGGAGTCAGATTTATTGGCCCACTGTTTATTTTTATAACTAATTTTAGCTTCTCATTACTTATGTATCAGCATTAGGCGAGTTGCTTTTTTTTTCATTTTTGGTTGTAAAAGGTAGTCAGTGTGAACCACTCAGTAGGTGAACTGGTATAAATCGTGTGTTTATACTTGTTTGAGTGTGTGTATTTATGCAGCCTTATGTGTGTGGGTGTGCGTGTGTTCAGTGCATGAGTCAAGCACAGATGTTCTCAAAGGCTCCAGTTTTTAGGCAGTAGTTCTCCCTCTTCCCTCAGAGAAAAAAAGGAAGTGTCTAATAAAAGGCGGGTGTATGAAACGGAATGAGTCATGCAGACCCGCACAGAAGGAGAGAAAGAGAGCGAGGGAGAGAGAGAGAGAGAGAGTCGGCTTCCATCGATCTCTCAGAGCTTGTGAGAGAGAGTGAGTGAATGAGTGAGAGAGCGAGGCAGGAAGCAGGGAGGGAGGCTGTGCCAAGCTGGAGCTGAATTCCTGCCAAGAGTCTACTTGTTTGCTCGTCTGGCTGGAGCCAGAGGCTGACCTTATTAGCTAGGAGGGCAGCCGTCTTATTAAAACACATCTGGCGCTCAGGGAGCCCAAATAGTCCTCATATTGTCTTCCTGCTTGCTCCTGACCTTGCGTTACCTAGCAGGAATGCTGACAAGGGCTTCACGCATCTGTTGAGAGTTTCACCAGGGTCTTTCTCCCCCTCCTTCCCTCTCTCCTCCCCGCCTTTCCACCCTCGCTGTCTTTGCTGGCGCCTGCACGGTAGCTCTGTGGGACCTGTTTTTTTTCCTCCCCCCCTTTTTTCCTCTTCCATCCCACCCGTTTCCACACACCACCCCTCAACACCACCTAACTACTCTTCAGCATTGCGTCCTAGTACCCCCCACAGAGAAACTTTTTTTTTTCTTACCCTGCCAGGTTGCTGTGTTGATACAATTATTCCTGTGTGTATTTGTTTTATGAGGGGCTGTAACCTGGCCCTGTTTAAATAGCTCTTTGCTGCTTATTTTAAAGGGATGGTGCCGGGTCCGGGTGCTGCGGGCTGTTTTGAGTGAGGGGCTTTTTTATTGTATCCATTGTTCCTTACAGGACAGAAGGTGTAGGGAGCTACAAAGACACTGAAACTTTTACTGTACAGGAACCGGATCCCAGCTGGCCGGTCACTTGACGTTTCAACACTGTGCAAAACGATTTGTTTTTCACTGTCCCCCACCTGTGTAGAAAACTTGAAGTCTTTTTGGGGGGGGGATCGTGTTCATTGTGAGGACCGAGTTGCTGATCGTTACAGTAAAGGTGTGTGCAGAGTGTTACTCACTGCCCTGTAAATGAAACCAGTAATGTATCATTACTGCACCTGTAAGTAACTCTAAGCTGCTGCAGATGGAAGTCAAGAGGTGCACTTGACACATCAGTGTCACAGTCAATGATTTTTCCCCTCACACTCCTGTTAGTTCACTCTACAATATAAATTCACTTTCACTTATTTAACTCTGTCAAACGTGTCTCTTGGTTGGTCTAGTGCCTGTGCTTTTCATCTTGTGTGTCTTTATGACAGCATTAACCCTTACCCTTTAAACACAGGACCCCAACCACCACCACTACCACTTATTTCTCCTCTCTCCTCCGAGGTGAGTCTCAGCCTGTTGAATGTTCTTTTGTGGGGAGCACCAGCTGAGGAACTGTATAAGATTGCAGAGCATTTAAACAGATGAACATGAGCGATATCAGTTTCCTTGAGCAAAAAATGTGTGTTTACAGTGACAGAATCACATCTGTGATTTAACATCTGTTTGATGATGGAGTCTGGATTTACTCATCTCACTCATAACACCACTCTCTCTCTCTCTCTCCCTCTCTCTCGCTCTCTCTCCATCATCTGGCTACACTGGACATCTTGCTCCCTTTTTCATCTGTCTGGCATTTGTGTGCGAAAGCTTTGCTTTTGTGCATAATACAGCATATTTGTGTGGTTTTGCTCAGGCTCCACAACAATTACGTCCCTGTCTCCACTTTTACACTGACTCTCTGTCTTTCAAAGTAACACCACAGCTATCGATGAGTCATTTGCAAACTTATACACGCTCCCTCTGCTGATTCACATCTTATTGTCTGTCTGTATTGGTGCCACTGTAACTCACTTTTTAGCATGTGTGTATGTGTGTGTGTGCTTTTTTTTTTAATGCAAAACAGAATTGTCACCGCTGGGAATCTGCACTTAGTTTACACACCTGCATTCTAGCACGCACACAAATACTTGGCTGGTCTAAATATTCAGATTACTCATGTCCTGTGAAATCTCTGTCATCAGCTGAATGCTCTTCTCTGATTGGCTACCATCGTGTTTTGCGTTACAAACATAGTTTCTAGAGACTGTTGTGAGATGAGGAGTGTCTTGCTTGGGATTGGCAGACAGAAACAGATGTGAGCCTGATTTCTAAAAACTACAAGGTAAGAAAGTGACACATATAGACCACTAACTCTTTCACCTCTCTATTTAACATGTGCACGCACACAGACAGCCTGTGACTTTGGTTAAAGGCTTTATTTTCCTTCTTTTGGCTGTTGATCAACTTTATCGGCTCCAGATTCTTTTATCATTATCTCGGCTGCATCTTTTGCTCTGTGCACGCACCACAAACACACACACACCATCTATAGCTATAGCCCTGAGTACTTATGAGAGTGAGAGAAAAGGAGAAAGCCAAATGTATGCAGTGAGAGTTGACCGGATGGACCCTGCATCCTTCTTGGGTGATTCCTGACATTCCCTGCCCACCACAAATACACTAATTTTGCAGGGCACGTGATAGCTCTGCCTCATTACACTCACAAAGATATCCTCTTTCTGCAGCATGCTTATCTGCTCCACAGAGCTCTGTTGCAGACTAAAGATCCAATTATTAAAGCTGCAAGGGCTAATCTAAACACGCAAAGTAAGATGGATCACGGTCCTCTTTATTGTAGATTGTGTGTGAGAGTGTGTGTGTTTTGGGTTGGTGTCTGCCAGCTGGAGGGTTGTTAAGTGGGGGTCTCTTCCTCTCTCCATTGATAGAATAAATAACAGCACTTCCTCTCTCTACTCTTTGACTCTTCCTGTTGTCCCCCAGGTGGAGGGGGGGAAACATGCCACTTCCATAGCCCTCTCACTGTCTTTTCATATTCTAATTTGCTTTTTCCCCTGACACGTAGTATCTGTATTCTCTCAGAAAATCCAAAACTTTGTAATAAGCAGACAAAAAAGGGATGTGGTTAGGTTAAAAGTTCAGTTTAGAACAATAGTAATTTGAATAAAAGACACAAGTGCATTATCCCTCAGTCCCTCCTCACTATTCTTTAACCATCATTATTTTCAAAAATCTGCTATATATGTGTTATAAACATTCACACTTGCCTTGGTGGTGTATGTTCTATCTATAAATGAATTATACCTGTATGGCTTTATAGGAAATTCCCGCGTGTGTGTGTGTGTGTTTCTGTGTGCGTGGTGGCCAGGTCCTCAGCATGGGAACAGCTGTTCAGAGCAGCACTGGCCACACACACATGGGTCTGATTAGCACTTGGTGACTCCATCCCTCCCTCCCTCCTGCCCTCCCTGCTCACCTCCCTCCTTTTCAGCGGGGGCCGCAGCACGCTGGCGGCACCAATAATTTTAATGCCTAGTCTGAGTCTGCCAGGAGCAGAGGCATGTGTGTGTATGCGCCCGCACGCTCGCTGTACACAGACAACGCTTACACACAGAGCAACACAACCACCGAGTCTTGCCAAGAGAGGGAGCACAAAGCTCCCATGCCTTGATCTGCTCTTTTCCTTTATCCTCCCCCTCCCCTCGCTCTTTCTCTGTCTCTCTGTTTAACCCTGACCTTCTCCTTTCCCTCCTCATTCATTCCCTCTCTGCCACAAATGTTTTACCTTAACAAGTTCAGAGGTGACTTTTGAGGGTCTTCGCATCATGTACTGCTCTACACTAATCTCCTTGTATGTTGTATATCGGTTCTGTTTGTCATCCAGGAGGAAATGTCTTTCTATAGCAAATGGTAGATGGAGCAGATAAGAGGGAAAGAAGTGTAATAACTCACACAGGGAGATAAGTGTGTGAGAATGAGAGAAGGGAGATGATTAGGGGTGAGACTGGGGGGATTTGGGTAGAGGTTATAAAAAGGTTAAGAATACAAGAAGGAGAAAGACGGCACAAAATAAGGTTTGGAGTTAGGAGAAAAGAGAAAGGAGTGAAGAAACATACAGTGTGAGAGACAGGGAAGATCACATGCAAGGGATTACAAATAAGAAAAGAGGAGGAAGAGCCCATCATGACTCATCAGTCTGTCTCCACTTAACACACTGTCCCTGTTTCTGTGCATGGCTATTGTACTAATAAAAGCAAGACCATTACACCAAATTTAATGTAAACACATAATGTATGTGTATATAATAGAAGCAAACTCTCTGCAAGAAATAGAGGGTTTTATTTGTACAGTAAAAGCTATATTTTGGACTAAAAATAGAATAAATGTAAGATTAAGAACCCTACATTGTAAATGGTGTACATTTAAATAGAGCCTTGTAACAATGGAGGTTCTCTTGAACTCACTAATGATGGCGGAGCTGCCATCCAAAGTGCTCGCCTCCCACTTCAGGTTCAGTGTCTTATCAAGGATGCTTTGACATTTGAAGGAGCAGAGATCAAAATGCTATTTTAATTATGCTATTTTATCCTGTGTTGGACTTTAACATTTTTTTCCCCCCCTCTGTCTCTCCATCGGTGTCTCTTTCTCTATCTCTGTACTGTATGTACTTCCTGTCAGGAAGTGCCACACAGCAGACAGACATTCCAGTTAAAGAGTAAATCGGGACATTGTGGCCAATTCCAGAAATCAAGACCAACGGCGTCTGCTATTGTTGCTTGATCTGTTCAAAGAGACCGAGGTCAGGCCAGATAACCTGTTTTGGCTTCCTGCTTCTGGAGACATCTTGTCCTAAGGACAAGGTGTGCATTTTATGAGTCATTTTTAGTTTGTCCTCAGTGGAATTCTCCTATCTTTAGCTATAGCTCCATATCATTAATGTTTCTCTGTCAAGAAAGTAGTTTTTGACAGCTTTTGTGTGGATGTGTAATAATGTTGAAAGCCACCAGATGGTGTGATTGCTCCATTCAGGAGTGTTTTATTGCTAGGCAAATGCAGAGATGGAGATCTCCAATTAATGAAAATATGGAGACGCCAGTAGGTATGTAGCCAGGGTGTAGACCTAAGCATTTGTTCTCTAGTCAAAGCAGGCTAAAAGTAATTGCCCGGGCTTGTGTGTGTTTGTCTGTTTACATTTGCATATCCATTTGTGTGTGTGTGTGTGTGTGTGTGTGTGTGTGTGTGTGTGTGTGTGTGTGTGTGTAAATAAGCTTCCTTGTGCAACAGTGCAATAGTTCTAGGGTGGCTTGGAAACTGTGCATGAATGTATGTGTGGTTTCTGAAGAGTGGGGATATGGAGCAGCTGTTTAAATGCTTTGTACGGTAATTACAATGTGTGTGTGTGTGTGTGTGTGTGTGTGTGTGTGTGTGTGCTTGCATATGTGTTTGCATATGTGTGTGTGGTGTATGGTGTCATCACTTGGGCTGTGTTGTGGTAGACTCTCGGCTCCACACACCAGGCAAGTCTGTAATTACTCAAACCAGCGCTCATACACACTGTAAGCTTGTACAGTCTGTGGTCCTAACTCTCTTTTCTCTCTCTCCTAATCCTCTATCACTCTAGCCTAGCTCTTTGGTTTCCTTCCTCTCTCTCTCTTTCTCTCCCTTAAAATCTTCCTCTGTGATTCCCAGTGTGGCCTGAGCTCTGGTTTGGCCGTGAGATCTGTCTCCCGTGTTTTGCAATTTGGACTGCATCGGTGCTTCAAACCAATTCGCTTTCATGCCCATGTTTCATTGACAACACACACACAGAGGCAACATAATGTACTGGCCTCTCTGACCAACTTGACTCAGCCAGGAAGCCAACAACACGTGACTCTGTTAAGATACACACATTTTAAACAGTGAGCTAACACATGCCAGGCAGGTTTTGAAATTGTCCTGTCAGCATTGTGCTCCACTTGAGTGTGTGTGTATGTGTGTTTAAGCCAGCTGTCTGTCCAGTTCACCCACACCTGGGTTTGCAGATGGTTGCCTTCAGCCTGTTTAACCTCCAACCTCCCGAGACAGGACACTTTTGTCCCAAATCTCTTACTATTGCGCACACTAACATCAAGCCTGAGATATAACAGGCCTGTAGCTTTGATTATGCCAAGATGTGTGTTCTTGCTTGCGCATCACTCTTAGCTCTGTTTGTATGTGTGCGCTTTTGTTCCTATGTAGTTTCTGCCAGCAGCTGTCAAAGGACAAAAGGCTAAGCCACATCTCTAACCAGTTTGAGAGCTTCCCTATCTCTGCTCACACAGACAAGGTTGCCACACACACACACCCACACACCCACACACACCCACACCCATACACACACAAGCGCTCTAATATCGAAGAATTCACATACTGCACATACATACGTGCTTCTGCACTCCAGTGATGTATATTCCTGTTTTACTGTCTCTATTGCACCCCCCCCCGCCAACGCACACACACACACACACACACACACACACACACACACATAAAGACACACAAAGACACACAGAGGGAGATACACAGATTCCCTCTCCCAGCGTGGCTAAACTAGATTAGTGTGTATAAAGGCTCATAATCCCTGCTGCCTCCCCAGCAGGCAAAGAGGAGCCTGTCCTCCAAATTAGGTTGGCCTCTCCGGGTGATGAGTGGCTGCCAGCAAGGGTCCACTATATTTGTGTGTGTATTTTTGCATTTGTGCACGTGTTGTGGATCACATGTCTCTGTGACTGCTGTTTCACTTGTCCACATGTATACATTAAGTCAAAGGAAAGATAAATTCCCAGTGGCACTCTGGACCCAGTGGTTTAGTTCAACTTTTTATTTTTTTAAATCTTTCTAAAGATCACAGTACAAAATTCAACCGAATGGGCAAAAGGGTGAAGTTTACACTTAACAGCAGATTTTGATGTTACAGGGTGTGCCATATGCAATGCCTTCCAGCTTAGTCCATTACTTTGGACAGATGTGTTTTAAATATTTCTGTCGTGCCGTTGCAGAGAAAATAAAACCACTTAATTATTATAACATAAACTTAACTGCAAGTTTGCAGTTCTATGCACTTTGATCTTTACGAAGGTTGGACTCTGGCTTGTGGCATCTCACAGAATTTAGTATTTATTTTCTTGAAATAAAACTCTTGGATTCCTCAGTTTAATTATTTGGCAGAACTGCAGCAATCCCTGTTCATGCGTGGCAGTATTTTCTGTGTCTAAGATAAGACGGTTTAACACTGTTTAAGGTCTTATACACTTTTGAACTAAGGAGTGATATGAACCCCATTTCATTATGTAACAGTGTAATGCATGCAGTGACACATAAATGAATGGACAACTCAATATGTAGAAGTAGCTCTCTTTTACTGTCAACCAGAATCCCATCTCATTTTTTCAATCACTGGCAGAAACCCAATTTTTTTTTCCTTTGGTTATTAATGTAAAGTCAGTTATAAATAAAGCTTAGCACTTATCAAAAAGGTATACTTTTTGTGATGTTTATCATTATTCTTTTGAGTACTTACTGATCTTCCCTGCTGCATGCATGTCTAATCCAGCCCCAGTAGTTGTGATCCTGTAATTATTGTCCTTCTGTTACCCTCTGCTTATCATCATGATTCAGAAGGATGACTGCTACACCAAGGCTGTATTAGCTATGGGGCAACACTCTTTAGGGTTTTTAGTGTGCTAATAGCGAAGGGCCCATAGGGATCCACAGTAATTGGTCTTTATTTATGCTGAGTGAAGGCTATGATTAACTAATATCACCCTTGAGTGTATACACGAACACACACATTAATACAAACAAATGCACATCCAGTCACACACATAAGTAGATCCCCTCATATAGTGTGTGCACTTGTGAGATTGAGTGGAGAATTGAGCTAATCCCTGGTGGCAGGCTGAATGCTCTGTAAATCTACCAACAGGCAGTAAAAAAGGCATACTTTAGTTCACTTACAGTACCACAGTGGATTCTGCTACAAGAGGGGAAATGTTAGCAATATAGTTTTTTAATAGTTTTGCAACGAATCATAGGTTATAGAGAAATAAGTTTCTTGCTATGTGTGTACATGTCAGCAAGAAGATGATCCTTTTCTGACCACTGCCAAATGCCACTAAACTGCTAAGGTGTCCGTAGCATCAGTGAAGAAACACAACGTATCAGTGTCTTTGCATGTGCTGTTTACCTCTATCTCTGGTGCAGCTAATGAGCTCGGGGCAGTAAAGGCCATGCTTTGTCTTTTGAAGAGACAGACGGTAAGCAGGGAAAGTTGTGTGTGTTGGGCTTCAACCTACTAAACCTTAACACATGAAGGCACTCATATTCTGGCTGTGTTTTCATCTACACTATACCAACCTGTGTGTGTGTGTGTGTGTGTGTGTGTGTGTGTGTGTGTGTGTGTGTGTGTGTGTGTGTGTGTGTGTGTGGGTGTGTGCTTACTGTCAAATCCCCACAGTGGCAGTATTCTCATGTGTTTACTCCTAGTATAGAAACTGAACACCGGCCTGTAATCAGAGCTGCAGTGACTGGCTCACAACAACAGTGTTCCCTCATTATGGCTCCAACAGATCACCTTTATCTCCTGTGTGTGTGATTATGGTTCCCCCCTGTTAGCCTTCCAGGCAGTGGTGGTACATGTGGGTGTAGTCAAAGCAATCTGTGTGTGTGCATGTGTGTGCGCATACACATACAGTGTAAAGACTTTCATTTATATATTTATTATTAAAATATGACTCTTGATATTAAAAATCTCTTTTTACAAGATCCTGGCCTGGCACTTACATTTGTGCAGATTCTCAGGCATTCATGTCATGGTGCTTGAAAAGACAGCAACTGGACTTTAGGATCGTTTTGCCTCTCATCCAGGCTTCTTCAGTCCTAAAACAACTGATGGAGAATCCCAGGTATTTAACCTCTGGTGGGGGACGGTTTTGGGGGTTCGTGACCTACTGTTAATCATTTGAGTCATCAGATGAGCCATGAGTTGAAAAACAGCATGGGTCATTGCTGTCACCAGGGCCAAGGTTTGAAACCTCTGTAAAGCACTGCCCCACCCCACCATTATATGAGCTGTTGAGGTCACCTGAGGCAAGTTGTGAGAGGGGGTTAAAATGCCTGGCAAGGGATCTCAAGACTGCATTGCAGGTGACCGACTGCTGGTCCTTTCTAGATAACCACATATTTTAATACTTTTGAAATCCGTCTTTACTTTTCTTTCCCTTCTGCCTTAGAGGGCATGTTTTTAAATTTTCTCACCAGCAACTGAATGTGCAGTATAAAAGAGGGAGAGTCATCAATTATAATTTCCAAGTACTTACAAATAGATATTAACTCGATCTCAGAGTCCTGAACTGTATTGATATGTGAGAGGTTCAGTGGTTTTTATTTTGTTTGGGAACATTGTCAGTTTAATTTATGCGCATTTAAAACAATTTTTAAATCACACACTAGGTGCACTGTATTAAAAGTTGATTGTAGCTAACAGAGTGCCTGGTTAGGAGTAGGAGGACATCATCAAATCCTCACCATACTGTTTGCTTGATGAAAATGAAAGCTTGCTGTTGTCATATTATGACCAAGATGAATGCAAAAAATACCAGTGGTCCTAGAATTGAACCCTGGGGCACTCCTTTAGTTACATTGAGCAAGCTATATGTGACTACTACCTGCACACACTGATACTTGGCTAATGAATAATTTTGAAACCTTTCAACAATTTTCTTCCTGCAAACCCCCCCCCCCCCCCCCCCCCCCCCAAAAAAAAAACAACAAAAAAGATTGTATGTTTGAAACCTGATGATTTATAAAAAGGAAGTCTTTTAGCTGTTCACTAAGAAGAATTTCAAGCTCCCTAACAAAGTGTAGAAAGATTAAAAAGGTATGTAACTAGCGGAGAAATAGTATCATCTACTAGCTGTACAAAGAAATATCAGGGCCTGCTAATGTTCTAGTATCTATAAGTCTAAAGGAAATATATATCAAGGGCTTACCATTGACGCACTCTTTCCAGAGGACAACACACAGAAACTTTATCACTATTCATGCTTGTGCTCACAACTCAGGAATGTATGTATTACATATATATACAAATACAAGTTTGTAGTTTCGCCATGTTGCAAGGCCTCTTCATTGTGGGTATGCATTTCCTGCATGCCGGATATGTAAAAGAAAATAGTAAGTTTTGATCCTCAAGGCAGCTGCTAGCATTTCTGAAAGCTCTAAAGAATTTAAAGGCTGAGAAGTATTTCACATTTTAAATCAGTTTAAGGTGACGTACATTCTTTTCCTAGTTGCTGCTTCTGGTCTGAGATACAAATGATTACTAAAGTTACTCAGCTGAGGTGCACATCAGTTTCATCTGCATCCAGCCGATATCCATTATTGAATTAGGGTAACCTGGTCCCTTCCTCGTCTTCCCTCCCTCTCTTCTCATTCTTTTTTTTCCTTTTTTTTTTTTTGTTATTGCATTATACCCCCCACCCCACCTCCCTGCTTTATGTGGCCCAGTAATGAGACAGTGACAGATTACCCTAAACCATACTCCCTCTATCCCTCCACCCCATCCCACATACACAGACACATACACACACACACACAGAGTTAGATAGAGGCTTGCAGAAGTTCAGTCTGCGTATGTGTGTGGGTGTTCAAGCTGTGTTTGAAGTGTGTAAACGTGCATGCTTAGGTGATAAGAATATGGACACGGTTAGTATGGTACAGACTCAGTTTCTAATCCCATGACATTTAATAATAGGAATGACAGGGTACTACCACAGAGTTGAACCACAGAGTTGTCATCATCCAGCATTTTAGTTATGTGGTTATAAAATATCTTAAGTCTGATTCATATATAAATTCTTAAAAATCTCAAGAAATACTATCCTATAACATAAATATTATAGTAATTAGCAAAACCCCACCCTATGGGCATTTTTTCCCAGGACTGTGGTGCTTTCTCAAATCTTTCATTCCAAATTTAGCAGTGAGTTATACAAAATTTTACCAAGGACACAAATTTTTGTAACTGTTAAGTTATCTACAGACAGCGTACATTGAACATGTCTTTGAAAATCTTATAGATGTTAATAATTGCTGTATGTGTGATGATGCTTGTGCAAAGTGTTGCTCAGATTAGCCCACACGTTAAGGACGAGACAGAGTACAGACATATATACTGTACTTACATACTCTGTGATGATTATGTATGGATATATACATATTAGACTGACAAAAATACTGAATTAAATTATTAAAACTTTAAAATTTTAAATTAAAGTCTTACATTGAAAATATGATTGAAGTAAATATAAGATAACTATAAGATAAGATAAAATGTACAGTAAACTTCAAAATAACATAACTGAGCATTACATGTCTTCAAGCAGGCCACAAATTCAAGCTCAGTCCTGGCAGATCAGCTATCAGTGGCCTACAGGTGGTGCACATCTGCAAGCCATTTTGCAACCTGCCTCTAGCCCATCTTCTCCTTTCATCCAGTATCTGACTTAACCAAAGTCATATTTGTTGTCTCTGATATCAGCTATGTTCTGTGCTGGGGTCTTTCTGCTGATTTCCTCTGCCTCTGGCTTTACATGTATGTACACAGAAGGGCAGGGAGGTAAACTCATCCCACTGTATGCTTTTCACTCTTACAAAAGAGTGGGGAGGTCCCAGAGTGGAGCTACACCACTAAATTTTCTGGATATAAAAATAACCCTCTATTGACTATAGTGGCTCTGAGCTAAACATGTTTATTTATTGTTATAAATATACTTCCGTTCAGCATTTTTTTTCCTGTGTGTGGTTAGGTTAAAACTTCTTTATATATTTTATATACTACTGAGTAGTTTAATCTACAGTAGTACAGAATACTCTTAATGTTTTATTTTTTCTAAATCAGCAGGTAGAGAGGTTCGCCAGTTTACGACCTACATGTTGAAGTGTCATTGGTCAGGCAAAAATAGCTTCATGCGTTCTGCCTTTGAATGTGTTTTTGCATATTACTGGGTGAATGAAGGGAACTCTGTAAAGTTTGGGTTGCCAAAGATACGTGATTTGTTCTAGCAAAATGATATTCTTCAGAAAACAGAAAAATAAGAACTTTATTTCTTTACTATGTTAGTGAAAGTAGTGTTAACTTTCGGAGCTGATATGTCATATGACTCTTTGTTGATCAGACTATGTGTAATTTAGAGAGGAGAGGTCCAGTTTTCTTGAGCTGGGGGGCGAGGTAATGTTTATGTTCGTGTTGCTGTCACTGTCCCTCACACGTGTGACTGGTCAAGGTTTTATATACAGCCCCCCGTCTCCATGTTTCTCATTTCTTTTATCTTTTTATTTCTTTGTAATGATTTCATGCCAGTCGGTCACCTTATTTGTTTGCTCCACGCATTTATTATGTGTTTAACGACATATACACACGTACAGTTCTGGTGCTGGAGCGGTCTGCTCCGCCTCTGGCTTACTGTTGTCTCTTTGTCTCAGAGCACACATTCATTATCTAATCTTCCTCTATGTTTAATTTACAGCCTCGGCTGCTGCTGCCATATGCTCCTTTTGTCTCTGCCTGCTAGCACACTCTGTCGCACACAGTCTGTCTCTCACACACACACACACACACACACACACACACACACACACACACACACACACACACACACAACTCTGTGTAGCTTTTCCTAAACCTCAACCATAAGGAAAAAAAATAAAACAAACAAAAAAGAAAAAATGCCAAAGAAAACCTGCACGCACTCCCTTTAGCAACGCTTCTCAGCCTACCTACAAGCTTGTGTCGACACAGACAGAGGCGTGTGTGTCTGATTATGCCTTAGTGTGTTTGTGTGCACTGTCAGATGTCCAGGCGTTCAGACAGGGTTGCCTGAGGTGACAGATTAACCTGTTTGAGGTGAGAAACCTTTGTACTACACAGTATTATTACGTTTTTTCCATAAATAAGCCGTCTTCTTACACCCGCCGCTTCTTCTTGCCCTTTTCTGTAGCCTACCTTTATCTTTCATTGTCAGAATCCCATTGAAGTTGTGGCATTTGAATTTGGTGCAAGCTTCTCATTTTGGTACTTTTTTCTTCACTTTAACATTGAAATAAATTCTTATTCATCTGTGAAAAATGTTACTAGTTACTAATTACTATTAACTAGTTTCAATTACTTAATAGAAGTATTGTAACTGTAATATTATAAACTTGGAATAAAGAGTAAAATTTTTCTCTAAGCTTGGGTTTGACATGAAGCATTTTAATGCAGACAGCGTTTTCACCACTCTTAACCAAACTTAATATAGCGTTGTATTAAAGACATTTATTAAATATCCAGCACAGAACAGATTCTTACCTTATGACATGGCAATCCACCTTGGCCTGGACGGCTGGTCACAAAATCAATACTCAAAATTTGATCACATACTGCTTATTGAATAAAGCCTGTCTAGAGACAGGTCCCTGTAGGCCGTCCCATTTTTAACAGTGTCATATATGTACCAACTGCTTTGCTGACCCAACAGCATTCCTGCACTGCAGAAAGATGTATATTCGTTTATTGAAGGGAATGCTTTCATATTTAGCCCTTTTAAAATCACCCAACATTTTGAAGAATAACAGTAATTTGATTACATTTTTTCCTGCATCTGTAACTGATTATGGATATACTTAGTGTGAAATTAAATTTCATATGTAATTAGTTACTTCTCGGCACTGTCTGTGGGTAAGGCAGAGCCGAGTCTGCAGACTCTGTGCTCATCCAGGGGCAGCTAATGTAGTGTCAGTGTGAAATATAAATGGGCCAAGAGCAGCCATGCTGTAGATGAGCACTCCCAGGCCTTTTTACACAGTGATGTTGTGTGAAGAGCCTCTATCCTTATTCATTTTCATGGCTCTGCAGTCCCACTATTGACTCTAAGTGCAGCAATGCAACCACCTACTCTAGTGCATTTGGGAAATATAATGAGCTGCAGCAACGGGAATTTAAATACAGTGGAGTGGTGAGGGCAGGAGATGTGAGAGGATCACACAACTGTAGCGGGAGAATATGTTTCGTGTTTGTTTTTTCTCAGGATCAAAATGAATTAAGGCATTGTTCTCCGCTCACTTTGTCCCAGCCACTGCAGTTTTTCTTCATATATAGCCTTCTTTCTTTCACAAGCTACTTCCCTCGCTGTCCTGGCCAGTAACCCATGTTTTGAAATGACGTATTCAAACAGTTAGACACTTTCAACAAGGGTGTGTATGTGAGAGAGACAGGGAGACAGAGAGTTTGTGGTTAGCAAGGCTTTCTCTCTGGCTCCAGAAGCCCTGGCCAAGTCAGCGGTGAGGTTTGGCTCATTTCTCTCACACAGTCTTCCACACACACAAACACACACACACATGCACACACGCTGTCTCCTTCCTCTCTCTCTCTCTCTCTCTCCCTCTCTCTCTCTCTCTCTCTCTCTCTCTCTCTCTCTCTCTCTCTCTATTGCTGACCCATCCACATAAGTTTCCAGGGTGCCCAACCTCTATGATTTCCTGTCCCCCAGGAAGTAGATCACAGCTTATTTTAATAGTTGGTGTCCCAGGATGAACAGCACTGTGAGATTCCTTTTTATAGTACCGAACTCTCTTTCTCTTTGTTTCCTTCTGGCAGACTCTCTCTTTTTCATTTTCTGCCACACTGATCACACATGTTCACACACTTACAAGAGCACACTATTACAGCCCCTTCCAGTTCTTAACGAGACATTGATTCAGAAAGGACTACAAGGAGTTTGAAGTGATCGATTGTTTTAGCCTGCGGACACACGCTCACGACGACTGGATGATAAGGAAAGTGAAATGGACGAAGAGAGGATGGAGAAAAAGAAATGGAGAGAGCTGACTGGGGAGTGCAATCTCGCGATATGATGGTGGCATGTGCCGTGCTGTGAGGCTATTAATGTGGCCTTAAAACACTCTAATGGACCAAGTGGGCAAAACAGGAGAATTGATAAAAAATTGACTGAGGAGAAGGATGGGGTGGGGGGAGCATCAAGGACTGAGATGGAAGCAGCGCAGCAATGTACAGAGTCTTGAAGTCTGTGTCAGTGTCTGTGCGTGTGTGTGGTTGGGATGTTTTATGGTTCGGTTGTGGTCTGACTCTTGAGGCATGCATATGAGCCAGCTTTGAGTGTGTCTGTGTAAGTGTGTGTCACTGAGGATGTGCTGAGGAGATTTTTGTGCTCACTTCCCTGCTGCCACACCGTCATTTTCATGAAACAAATCTGAAAACTAAAAACACTTCTCTATAACACTTATTATAAGATAAAAAATCCAAAATAAAAACATCACTGGGCGTTAAGAAATCCTTAGTAGATCAGAAATTGTTTGATATCAGGTTTGAGGTTCTTTGATCCAGCTTAATGTGTTTGCAATATCCTTTCTAAAGTCTCAGTCACACAGGCCTAGAGACTGGTCAGTGACCCCCTGGCAAACTCTGGTCACTGGGGAAAAATGTGTATTCCCCGAACAGTTGGGAACTGGATGCTAGAGGTTCCTGCCTGTTGAAAGGTGAAATTGGTCACAACAAGGGTGCTGGTATTGCTTTAGTTACTAGCAGATTGCTGCAGTTGGAGGACGCTGTCTTATCTGTAGACCTTTGCCATTTGTTCGCCAAGCTGTAGTGACTCCTTAAATAGTGCCATGCAAACTGGAAAGGGATAACCTTTTGTTTTTGAAATGTGTAGGCTACAGTGGTAAGGCATAACCTTTACTTTGAAGGCAAATGGTCTCCATTTCCAGTTGTTGTTGCACTTTTTGCAGATTCACTACTGCTTTGTGAGTAGTTTAAGAGTAGTTGCAGTTAAGTCAGCAAACTCCTGGCAACCACAACAAATTTCGAGTGAACGAAGCAAGGAGGTTATCACTGCAGCGCTGTATACCTCTTTCTGACCAATTTCATGCTGGTGATTGTCAGCAACCACCAGCAATACTTGCCAAACAGACAGGGAATATACACGTTTGGTAGTATTGGTGCTTACCGGGGGCTGCCAGCTCATTTCCAGGCCTGTGTTAATGGGGCTTTAGCAGCTGATTTCACAGTGACTGCCAGGAACATCCAGCAATGCCTCTCAACCAGTTGGGGAATATGTGCTTTTTATTTTATTCATTTATTTATTTAGCATATAGCCAGTGGTTGCCAGACGGTCGCTCTACAGCTTCTAGTGCTGTGTGATTGAACCCTAAGCATAACCACTAAGCACCTCAGTGTATCATTCTGTCTGAAAACCTGTTTGCTGGTGTGCCATTTTGCCACAAGTATCAGACATTCTGAATTATGTTACTCGTAATACAATTCAGAATGTTCACCTTGAGCTCATTGAATCTGGAGATTTAGGATAGGATTTTAAACTCTCAAAAGTTATAACAGGGGGAAGTATTTTCTCAAAACTCCCAAGATAAGGTGAGACTGCTTGACATATTGGTCGTTGCTCAAATAGTGAAGTAAACACAACACTGTAACCTTGACTTGGTGCTCTTAATTTGCTTCAAGGTTCTCATAAATGTCCCCGCTGAAGAAAATGCACTGCTTCAGCCCTGGATTACCAACAGGAGGATGTAATGTAAAGGAATTACATAATTTAAATGCAGACACAGATGCGGTTTTTTTCCCCCTAAACTTTTCTGCAGAATGTCTCATCTTTTCCAATTGTTGCAGCAATCTTCCTCAGCTAGGAGGGTATTGTGGGAATCCTTTGCTCCAGCATCGATTCATTATAAAGATACCTATAGAGACTGACCTGGCAGGCTCATGCCTCCAGCTTGCCCAGCTTACAAAATTGGGATATGCATGAAAAAAACAACACCCAAGAACACAGGGCACTGTCAGTAATGACCAGGAATGTGTGCTTGCAGCTGTTATAATAGAGCATCTTAATTCTAAAGCAGTGGTTCTGTATCTAAGAGTAGCACTCCGTCCAATAGGTCGTATGATAAATAACATGATAGGAAAGGAAAAAAATGCACAAATTGTCAGGCTATATTTTGTTTTTGTTTTTCATCAAACTTTTTCAACCTCACAGTTTAAATTAAATCCTTCAAGATATGGAAATCATTACTGGAATTATTTTAAAAAAATCAAAGACATATAAAAATGTGGCAAGGCAAACCTCCTGAAATCAGTCTTTCTTTCTTCCTAGCTCTGTGTCGTGATTCCCACTATTGCTTGCTTGACATCCTATGATAGTGAGAACACTGGTGAGCAAAGGCTTTAAAGGAAGTTTTTTTTTTTTTATGAGGAAACATAAAACACATGAAGCAGGCGCCATTTTAAAAGACATCACACTTCCCGAGACCGCCTGCAGAGAAAAACACAGAGAGGAGGGGTTAGAATAATGTAATTGGGTTAGCAGCAGTGTACCACACAGAGTCAAATAGAAACAAAACACTCCAAATTTTTTTGATTGTTTTCTTTCGTCACCATCTGCCCCTGCCATCATTGCTGTATTACAAACATACAACAGTCTGTTTAGATATCTTAAATGTTAATTATGACTTGTATATATGACGTATATTAAATAAAACTTGCTCTCTTCTGATCGGCATCCCTTTCGCCTGTTTGTGTAGCAAGGAAATGTGTGTCATCATTCAGATTAATGTTCAAATTTGAGGCGATGTAATGGTGTGTGTAAATAATCCCCGCTGACTCTTTCACCCCACTGCTGAGTATTGAAAGACAGAGAGCATGGGGACATATGGTATGAGGCCACATGATTGCAGTAGTGTTAGTGAAATGTGTTATCTCCTTATTGTGGTTTGGCTCTGCACTGCAGAAGCGGTTTAGACTTGGTGATTAGCTGTTAGGTGACGTTCCTCCGTGGAGCAGAAGCTGGCAGTCAGTAAGGCCCGAGGAGACAGAGTTCTGCCCAGGCCAGGGCCCTCCAACTGGCCTGAGGTTTGGAAACCACCTTACCATGGAGAGCTTCCACAGTTGCTGGTGCACATCTGGTCCTGAGGACTACTGGCACTACAGATAGTGCGTGTATGCTTGTGTAATCGGCTGCACAGGGACAAATGTCCCTGTGAAAAGACCGTGAGATAAAATAAGACCTTTGGGGTGGCTCTTTTTATATGTGATATATAAAAAGACAGATGAACAAACCATGAGCATGTTTTGCTCAGATACTGAATGTTCTAATTGGAAACTATGTTGAAAAGTATAAATAACACTACAAAAACACCCAAAGAGTACTCTACTGATTTTAGTAGTGCATTGTTTTAACAGCACCAGACTCACAACTGAAAGTGCGTCTGTCTTTACTGACAGATTTGTTTTGCTCTAAGATTTCTGTCTCATGCTAGTAGAGGCTCATGTATCCTTGACACGGCACCTTCAGGCATAGATGACCTATAGAAGTCTGGATAGATCACGTGTTTCAAAGTATTACTTCTGAGACCAGTAAACAGATTTTGATGTTTCAGGCAGTAGGAAAGGCAGTTTGGGGGTAAACAAGGATCCTTCATATTGTAAATTCTAAAGAAGGATGTAAGTTTCAATTTTTGAAAATATTTTTTCCACATTTTGGCCATGGGAATGTTAGCCTTGAGCAGAGACGGCAGTTTATTTTGGTTTATTTATAGTTTATTTGCTTTTTCAACACAATCTTGTGGAATTTTGCAAAGGTCATGAAATTTAATCTAGTGATGCATGTTCATGGACATGCATTTTTCCTTTTTTTCGTAAACATGCACATGGACAACAGCTGCCATGGACAAGAGGGTATTTGTGAAATATCTTTCATTCTGTTTGGTAAATACTTACAAAAGTGGATTTAATCAATCATCATAGAAAATAGATTGCATTTTCATGGCTATTTCACTTCTGCAAAGAGTCTGGGTTTTCCATTTCCTGTTGTCTGTAGAATAATCACTGCATATATTCTACATATGGAAAATGTTTAGGTAAGGGATGGGATAATTTATCCATCAAGCTTTTGTGGTTTGACCAGTGTTGATTCCATACAAGTAAGCATGATGGAGAGGGGAGGGAGTTCATTTGAAAAAATATAATATCTTTGTTTTTTAAACTGCATTCCTAAAACAGTGATTGGTAGACAGAACAGCAAGTAATTGATGGCGACCCAGGAAGCCCCAAAATATTGTCTCTTATGCTCACAGGCTAACTAATCAATGGGTTCTAAAGTTGTCTAATTACAGTACATACATAGATACACAATTGCATTTTTAATGCCTACTTTGATGGACAAGAACTGCCATCATGTGAGTTTATTTGCTTATAATATTTCAGTTGACGAACTGACACAGTGGTGGTGAGTGTTTAAGCATGTCCACAAACAGCCATACCTAAATCTCTTAACAGCTGTTAAATGTAAAACGCACACACACACACGCACGCACGCGCACATCATGTTAAATCCATCATGGCCTCTGTGTCCCATGCTGCCAGCTGCTCACTGCTCTGCTACTACGTCTGTCTTGTTGCTAGGATACACACACATTCAGGGAGTAGCTCACCCCTTGTCGTACGCATTCTGTTTTTGCCCATACGTTGCCAAGGTGCCGCTAATTGTACACACACACACACACACACACACACACACACACACACACACACACACACACACACACACACACACATAAACAGAGAATTTCATGTGTGCCTGAACTGTTTTGAATGAAGAAGCTTTACATGCTTTCTGTGAATATTACATCTTTTTGTTAAACCATCCATCCTTAGTGTCAAATTCAAGTTTGAGAACCAACTAGAAAGCAGCTTAAATGACTGTGTTACCACTTTAATTGATTTGGAATTGGCTTCTCTTGTTTATTTGCAGTACAGTCCCTGAACAAGTGGGGCAGGATTTAGAGTGCATTACTAGAGCACGACCACCATTGGAGGGCGCTATCTATCTATTTTCATTGCTATTAAAGGGTAGCATCACTTCATTCTTATCAGTGAGGATACCTCGACAGCAGCTCCTTCTGTCTTCTCCCTCTTTGCTTCACTGCTTGGCTCCTTCTGTGTTGTCTTTTTATCTCTTCCTAAGCCTGCCTCCCTGCTCATCCCCCCACCACCCCTCTTCCTCCCTGCCTCCCTCTTGGTTCCCTTCCTACCACTGCTTTTCATCCTCACCTACCTCCTCTTCTTCTCACTTCCCATGCCTGCCTTTCTGAGTCCCTTACATGGCTGCCAATTCTTGCCCTCTCGCCTTTTTCGCCTCCTCCTTTTCATTTCCTCTCTCAAATTCCCCCTCCTATCTCACCTTCCCACAGCTACAGTAGATGAGATCCCCCTTTATAGAGCCTCGCTTTCCTGCCTCCCTTCATCTCGTTCCCTCTCCCTCTCTGGCTCTCTCCCTCCCTGCATTCACCACTCTTGCCCCTCAGGGTTTTGTTCTGCCTTAATCAGAAGCTTAAGTGTTGCATTCTCACCCAGACAATGCCTGCCATTCAGTCTGGGTTTGTGTAAATAGGTGTGCCCTGTTAGTGTGCCAGCGGGCATGCAATGCCAGCCTCGCTGCGGTAGTGGTGATCACCAGTAGCCCCCAGCTACAGGAGGCACTGCTCCACATGCACACATTGACAAACATACACACAAACTAGCAACAGCGGGAGGTGGAAGAGAAGGAACTTGCTGATGGCTGCCTTTGAAGTGCTGCCATCCAACGGCATGGATGGCCAAAGCAACACACACAACACAGACAGTGCACTTGGTCAAATGGAGTGCAGGGAGAAGGATTCTTTTCATAATCAGCCATTTCTCCCCTCCATGTTGGCGTTTTGCTTTTCAGTTCATCTGCTTCTGACTTGTAGTCTTGACTTATTTGTTGGTCTGTGTCAAAAACAGCTCTGTGTCATGTTTGGTGATATAATAGCAGAATAGTGACTACAGGGTAATGCGTGTAGTGGCTGCAGGAGACCAGCAGCCTGTTTCTTGGCCACCTGGCAAGCTCTTTATAGAAGGCAGTGTAGGCCTCTACCCAGCTGGATGATGCTTGCTCTCAGACTGCTGTGTCAAATCCAGGGAGCCAGCTTCCTTCCAACACCAAACCATCTGTCTACATTCATGATGGCACTCTACCTGCAGATGGAGAGAGAGAGAGAAATAGAGAGAGTTTGACAAACAGGTTTTTTTTTTGATGGATATACAAAGAAAGTCTTTGATGTAATGTGCAAGCAAATTGTGCATGTGTGCACCAAAGTGCAGTACGTGCACATCCACCTAACATTTTTTTTAGTTTTGTTTTTTTATGTATGAACTTCAATCTTACACAGAGAAGGATATGGAGTGATAAAGGACATTAAAGAGAAAAGGGTTGGACGGACATATAAACATAGACTAGGCAGATGAAGTGAGCCCACACTCGCCCATGCTATCTATCCTCCTCAGATGGCCATTTGGGCTTGTTAATCTATCGCCTGGTAACAGAGACAGCCTATCAACAACAGCCACGCCCCTCTGCACATGCTCATAGAGAGGGGCTCATTTGGATCTTTGAAGGGAAAGCGCGCACACCACACTAAAATACACACAGAACCCCCCACCCCACGACACAAGCATGCATGCACACACACATATAGAAAACTACCCACAAATCCTGGCCTGTCATTGCTCTCCATTGTTTGGCTGCGGTTGCTTTCTCCTGGTGTGACTGCCAGCAGATGGCTACCACTGAGCTGTCAGAGTCGGCCTGGGGCCCACACACAGACATGGGCGCGCGCGCACACACACACACACACACACACACACACACACACATACACACACACACACACACACACACACACACACACACACACACACACACACAGACACAGACACAGAAACACTCACTCATACAAAGAAGGTCTTATTGCACACCGAACATATGCACAGTGCCCACTGAATGGTGCTAGTGTTGGCTGTATAACACTACTCTAGGCCTGCTTATACCTCAATTTATATACTACATATTTGGTCTCTTTTATTCTCTCTCTGTTTTTCACACACACTGGATCCTAATAGACTGTGGAGCCTCTCAGCTACAGGTGCCCCTCATGACCCCCTCTCTGTAATGACTGTGTAATCCCATAAGAGAGCCGCCTTTCTACATTAGCATGTGCAAAGGCCATTGTGTTTGTGTATGCCTGTGCATAAGTAACTGTTGTGAATCTTGCTTCTACCACCCATTTTTTTGCATCTTTGTGTGTACAAATTGTATGTATTTCTGTGTGTGTGTGTGTGTGTGTGTTTCTATGTCTATGTGTGAGTGTGTGCAAGACTGTGTGTGTGTGTCAGAGTGATTTGATACGTGTAGCAGCAGGTGTCGGGCCTAATGGAGCATGTCATCACAGAGTAAAAGCAGCTGCTCCTGCTCCGGGTCGTCAGGGGTCACCCAGAGGTGAAAGGTCAGGGTCGGGGTGAGAAGTCGGCTGCAGCTACATGACATTCCTCCGCTCGCTAATCGTAGCTCTGATGAATGGCTGCAAAGTGGCAGCTGGTAGATAGGAGGCAGTGTGTGTGGCTGTGTCAGAGGAAGACACTGAGAGGAGGATGGAGAGAGAAGAGGGGAGGAGAAGATGAAAAGAAGAGAAAGGAGGATTGTGACTAATCTAACGCGCACACATCCGCACAGCCAGGCAGAGCGAGTATTGACTGCACAGGCCTGTGATCCTGAAGGAGCAGTACATCAGAGAGGACAAGCTCAACAACACAGGCTTTTGTCAATGTCTAAAACTCCACACACATGCACAAAACCTTTACACATACCCAGCGGCGCACATGGATGCATTGTCACTCTCTCTTTCCTTCTCTCTTTCTCTCTGTCATATGCACACACACACACACACACACACACACACACACACACACGCACACACACACACAGTTTGTTGTGTCTGCAGAAAGCTGGAACTAATGACAGACTTTGTGTTGTGTGTGTGCTCACTCAGCTGCCCCCTGGACACACTTTACCCACCCAGCAGAAAACAGCCCTTTGTGTTTCTCTCTCTCTCTCTCTCCCCTTCTATCAGTATCTCTCTCTCTCTATCTTGTTCTCGCTGTCTCCCTACTTTCTTCTGTCTCTGGAGAACAGAGTTGTTTTGCTGTGCTCTGCTGTATATATTACCTACTGTATATATTTTCTTGGCGCCTGACAACAGATATATGAGCACAGCAGTGGGTGTTTTTTTTGGCTGACACCAGCCATTCACATTTCCCAGTAAATGGTGCAATAAAGTCTGCACATAAAAAAAAGACATTTAAATGCTAACATGGTTAATATTGAACCTTAGATATGATGGGATAAATCACGGGTAGATAAATCGAATCACTGTGTTTTGTTCTTTTCTTTTTCCTTTTTTTTTTTTTTACAACTTGTGCGTACTTCACTTGACTGAAAACAGTGTGAGTAAAACTGATTTTACAACATTACTGAAAATGCTGACTGTTTCTCTGAGTCATAATTGCACCTTAAATGTAATTTAATACAACTGTTATACTTAAATTTTCCAGTGTTGCACAGTATATAATTTGACCAGCTGAGTCAGTTGTGAAGATGATTGAGATGATCGTTCCCTTTCACAAGGTTTTTGCTTCATTTACGTCTTATTTGAGGCGTTTGTGCGCATGTAACTAAAGAGTTGGTTTGTTTTAGAAAGCTAGTTTTAGAGACCAATTAATTTCTTGCTGTCTCAATGAGTTGTGCAATAAAAACGTGTAGATAATATCTTTACGTAGGCTGTTTTTGTTTTTTTTGTTTTTTTAAAGTAGTGTCATTAGTCCACCCACATATGTGCATACCCCTTTACCACTGCTTCCTTTGATTTTTTTAAGCCACAGTGAGCAGCCTATCTGTCACCATCAGTGTCTTTTTATAGACTTTATCTCTGTCTGATTTGTATCCTTCCAGCTTTCTTTTGCTTCATATCAAAATACCATCGAACACCAAAGGTTTCTATTCATAATGTCACAGTGCTGCCCAGAGGAGTGTTTTATATTGACCCAAGTGCCTGTCTTCGTGCTGGCTTCTCTTGGTACTTGTATACAAGCAGAACAGGCAACTGCAGTATAGATGAGTTTCATGGTGTGATTTTAAAGAACAGCCTGATCCAAAACATATGTAGCTAATGCTCATGAGTCCATTGCCTGGTTTCTTAATTAAATTTACTCATATAATGATTACAAACTGCTTTATTTCTGTCACACTTTCACTTAAAAATATATTTTAACATAATTTTAAGTACTTTGTTTTCATGTAAACACAAGGGACCTGATTCTGATTCTGTACTAGATGAATGGAAATATGAGCTCTATGTGTGTTAAGTGTGTATGTAGTTAAGCTACACTTTAAAAAAAAAGTATACGGTCAAATGGTCAAGCTTGTTTTCACTCTGACAGCCAACTGAAGCAGGAAGAAGCCAATCAATAGCACTTACCCTCTTCCTGCTAGAGTTCCCAACAGATTTGAGAGAAGGATGCAGTCCTGCATTGTGCCCAGCTGGGTGTGCGCATGCTTGCATGTTGCCATATGAATGATATTTTGTTGTTAGAGCATTGTGACTGAGGCTGAAGAAAAAAGGATTGCATTCATGTAGCATTTGATACATTAACTCAAGGACACACTGCATTGCCGTAAAGCAGCATTTCTCTTGATTTATTGACACCCATCTAGTTTGTTTTCAACCCACAGCTTTAGCCCTAACTGCAGGTTTAACCTTTCTAAGCCTCAGTTCAAAAAACTGAAATAGAAGTGCGATACTGTAACTTTGACTTTGAATTTTGGAGATAAACTATGAAGGGTAACAGGCAGGAGTAAAATAAACTATACATGCTTTTGTCTGTACCACATATGCAGTACTATAAGCACTAAATCTGAATGTTCCTCTGCTCCTGGTCTGCAGTGTAGTATGACTTGCCTTGAAGGGGGTGATACTGTGTACCCTACATGGGGGTCAATAAAGTGACACATCGTTATTGAGTCACTTGTACCCCTGCATCCTGCTCCTAGGGACAAATAGATCCAGGAAGCAACTGAATGCTTTCCTTCCGCTCTCCATCAGGAAACACATCTTTTACAACCATGACATCACTGACATTTGAAGGGCAGGGAGATAGTGAGGTCAGATCAGCACACACACACAGATCATCTGACCTACAGGATCTTATGGTCCTGGGGAGTTACTTTTACTTTATTCGTGCAGCATAAAGATGTGGTTTGGTTAAAGACATAATGCTGATTCAGTCTGGTGCTTAAGGAGCATTTATGATGTTTGCTGAGGACAGGAGACCAAGATCATACCTAGCATCAGTTTTCAGGTTTGTGGTAATGACAGGATGACTTTGAACTGACCATGCAAGACATGTGGTCTTGACATAGCGTCTTCTCATTTCAACAGTTTTTTGAATGTCAGGCAGATTTTTTAATATGCCACAAGATTAATATTTTTATTAGTATTTAAATACACTTACACACACTATCAAATATGGATTTATTTTACTTGGTGTGAGGCTTGATTCATTTGGGTTTGCTGTCCATCTGCCCTTAACTGACCCAGCCCTGACCTGTGTTTGGGCCCTGGGCCTCCTCACGGCTACCGTATGGGCTTCTGTGCGTTTTGTGTGTGTACATATGTGTGTGTGTTTGTGTGCGCGCGCATGTGAGGCTAACACAGGGTGGTAGGGTGTAATTTGAGCCCCAGGCTAGGACAGGACTGCTGCACAGTCCATCCAGGCAGAAAAAGCAAGACATGGGAGCCTCGGGGTGGTCAGAGAGAGAAGGAGAAAGAGAGAGAGGGTTGGACATCTGAAAGAGTAAGAAGTGGGAAAGCTGGAGACAGAGAGAGAGTGAGAGAGAGTAATGGACAAAGAGTAGCCAAGCTCTTTTTAACTCAGTCTCCGTGGAAGAGAGATGTCAGTCTGTGTCAGTTCGCTCCACTAACCAGCCTGTAGCAGGAGAAACGGATCTCTCCCTCTCTCCATCACACATTCTTGTTTTCTCTCCCTCTCACTCCCTCCCACACTATCTCTATCTACTTTCTTCTCTCATATCTTTTGCTTATAGCTTTTCTGCCTCAGTTGAGAAAAGCAGAAACACTCCACACCTCAGGGGAAAACAGCAAGACTGAGGAAAAGACCAAGCAGTGAACCAGTCATCTCTAAAAGGCAGGCAATGTATAGTGCAGGTCTTCTCCTGATCACACTACGGGTGAATGAGGACGGGGCCGCTCCAAATGCTGTAGACTAAAGCCCTGAAGGCAGGGCATGCTGCTGGCTCTGCTGCAGCATTTCCCTCGGTGCTGTGAGGAGGGCAGCACACAGCTCTTCAAACACAGAAGGGATCAAGTCTTCAAATCCCCTGGAAATGTCAACCACGTTTGAGGAAATGTCAGTAGAGCTGAGAACACACGCAAACACACATCGAGCGGCGTGCACACACACGCAGGCGCTCACAGCAAACGCCACGGCAAGAAAGGCAATGTGATATAAAGCAGTCATGTCCCGTGGGTGAAATCAGTATCATCTCGTCGTTTTCACAGATCTCAAGGGAGAATCGCTTTATGCAACTTAAAGGTGTTTATTCCCAAAAATGTTGAAGTTTTAATCCGTGGCATTTTCATATGAAAAATTTCCTTTGCTCTAGAAGGTTTAACGATTCAACACAATTGTGATTTAACCGGTAATGCCAGGGTAATAAAGACAATACGTGGAATTGTGTTTTTAATCTAAAGAGCTTGGAAAGAAAAGCAACAGGACTTCTTTGAGTTTCATCCGAGAAGCTTCTTCAGTTACTTGAAAGTCTTTCAAAAGTCTGGACTCAGTATCAGTTATGTCTTCATGTATTTGTAGATCAGCATGTCATGAGTAATTAAAAGAAAAATTTATGTTCACCCACTTTCTCTCTTACCCGCACTATGTGATAATACCATTAATTTTATATCAAGCCACATCTAATGTAGCTCCTCATACCTGATGCTTCAGGTGATCTCATCTGCAGCCACTGACATCATCCTGTGTTAGTATTGATCTCTCGTCATTCCCGCTGACTAACTTATTGACATCCTCAAGTGTATTTCCTGTCTAGACTGTCAGCAGTGCTTAAGGATGGCCCTGCACCCTGGTGACACACACACACACATGTGCGCACACCAGCTTTGCTTATTGACGTATCCTTTGGTCCTCCCCAGTCCTCCTCCTTAATGAATCTGGAAGGTGCTGAACTGCAGATGTTGTGCAGGGTTTAAGTATTGATGGTGTGGATGTGACTAAAGTGCTTCTCGCCGAAGAGGCCTTAGTTAGGCCACAGTGAGTGTGGATGAGAGAGACAGAGAGTAATTATCAAAGGCTAAATGTCTTTTTGAGTGATGTGCATATGCGTTGCCTCATCACTCCCTGCGTCTCACTTAGAAGTGATACAGACTCTAGAAGTGAGTGGATGCGTGCAAGAGGTTGTCAACGCTGTTTAGAAGCTGACAGGTGATATGTAGGTTAAGACAGGCCGATAACTACAGAGGTCGTGGCTCTCTTGACTGAAAAGCCTTTTTCTCTAAGACAGTAATAGAGGCACACAAGCATGCACACTTTTCTACATGTAAGCCTACGTACCCTCTGGACTGTTTATCTGTAGCCGCCTATCAAGATCTGCTCTCAGCTACTAATGTTTTGTGATCCTTGGAGGGCATACTATACTTCGCACAGCAAGTGATTTGTGCTGGCAGACTCTCTCCATGTCCTGTGACATCGTCCATTACTAACACCCTCCTTACCGATTAGAGAGATAATGCTGAACTCTGGAATTAACCTCAATTAGTACTACCTCTGTAGATCTTTCTCATTTCACCTCCTGACTCCTGCTTTGCATCTTAAATGGCCTTGGTCTATTTCTGGTCTATTCAGAAAGCATATGTCAACATAAGTGTGCATGCACACTCAGGCACAGCTCTTCAAATAAAAGAGTGGTTATATAGCTTTAGATCAGTTTTATTTATGCGGGCACATTTTTCTTTCTTATTTTTAGCAATGCAGCATAAATGTGAGATTCAGATTTACTGTTTTAGTGATTGATGGAGTTGGCCAGGCAGCTCAAGAGGTAGTTACTTGTAGTTTTTCTAAAATAAATTAAGAGCTTTTGGTTGGGTTAGGTTGGATGTGCAATCAGTTGTCTTCCTCTTAAATTTCCTGCTGTCATCTTGGAAGTTTTTCAATTTGTGTGACACCTTGGGAACAAACAAAGACATGCGTCACAGAGATTTCCTTAGCCCTAGCTGCACTTTGCAGTTAATATGTATTAACAAATATCAGCATTCCAACACATTAAACAGATTAAGAACAAATCGTGAATTGCTACATTATTTGCTAGTCATCGAGAAGGTAACACTTTGCTTATCTTAAAGCTGTATAGTATATAGTCACAGGGTTATGTTGTGTCACCAAGACATTGTGAAAATATATCGCTTCCCAATATTTTGGGCCTAACTGAGCCATTTTAAGCCTTTGATGCCAACATCTAAATTAGCATCAATGAGTCCTGTTATCTTGGCTTTTTCGTTGAGGGTTGGATTTCTAAGTGCTGCTTCCTGCCATCCAGTTTAGTGGATGAGAAAAGAAACAATATCTGAGTAATTAAATTCTACAGGCTAATGTCCTTGACTAGATACAGAAGTTCATGCCCTGCTAGCTGCTTCTCTGTGCCCTTCTCCTTTCTTTTTTTTAATAGTTTTACATCCATTTTAGGGAGTTCATAAATAAGCCATTTACTTGTCCCTTTTAAACAAGAAAAAAAGACACCAAAGTGGCTGATAAAAGAGAGCGAGAGTTAGAAAAGGTTAGGAAACACGTGAGCATGTTTGTTGTGTGTGTTGTCTGGAGTAGAGTTAATCCACGGGCTCAGACATGACTATTTGCCTGCACTGTCCTCCCCCTTACTTTGCTTTTAAGGTGTGTAGAGTCCTAAAGCATACCCAACATGCCTGATGAAGAGGCTAAGATAAGATATAATAAAGCAAAGAAGTCAAAATACCCAGTGACATTCTTGCTGGTTAGACAGGTGCACAGAAATACAATGGGATGAGAGTCCTAATACCTCAGTGGCATATCCGTAACCAAAAGTGCGTAGGAGAGGTGAATCATTGGCTTGAACAAAGGGTGAATGTATTGTTAAGTGAGGTGTATTTTAAATGGTTTTTAACTGCTGGTGTGGCACAGGCAGCTGTCTGGGCCTGAAAAGAAGCCCCGTGGGCAGATTTGAGAGAAGCGGTTGAGCTAACAAAAAAACAAAAATCCCCTGACCAGTATGCGAATTTACATACAGGCCAACTGCCAAAGCACTTGTCAGTTTGTTGTGTCATATTTACCGTTTTGGGTTTGCCCACTCAACCTGTAACTGTAGGAGGAAGCATTGATGCACCTTGATGTTTCACAAACATCAACAAATGTCTGTGAATACATGCAGTCAGTCAGGCGGGCACACACACTAAAAAAAGGAGGAAAAAGAGACTCTAACTACTCCCCCCGGCTCCTCATGAGAAGTCATTAGGAATGTGTCTGTGTATTTTATTTTTAGCAGTGTGTGTTTAGGAGGGCTAGTGGAGTCTCGTCAGTCTTCAGGGCCCTCCTCTGCTCTGTCGCTCCGTGTCTCTGTCTCCAGCTGAGAGCTATGTATATTTCATAAGCCCAGGGTGCCTTTTTGTCTTAAGATGTGCTGCACCTCCCCTGCCTGTCTCTCTGCTACTCGTCAATGGAGGGAGCCATCACAGTCTTTTTTTTTCTTTTCTTTTTTTTTAAAGTCTTCCCCACTCTTCTCTCTCACCTCGCTGACAGCCACCCTCTGCTTCTCCCTCTGCTTTTCATGGTCAGCTTGTCTCTCTGCTGATGTCTCATCCATCTTTCCTCTTTCAGCTGTGGAAGGGGGCAGAGTAGAGCACGTACAAACAGACTTGGTCTGTCAGGAAAAGTCTCCCTCTGTCTCGCTCTTTGATTCTGTCTGTCTGTCTCTCTGTTTTGTAGCTCTGTCACTTCAGGGAAGGGACATTTCTTCACCCAGAGCTGCAGCCCCCTTCGGTTGTTGTCTTTTTATAGCAGAAATCTGAGTGCTGTGACAGCAGCTAAAAATGTTTGCAGTCAAAATAGATCTGCAGTTAATTGCTATATTTGCACCATCAATCTCTTGTTGTTGTTTAAAGTTTATTACAATACCAGTATTTCTGCTTTAGCCCTGATAAAGTAAGAACATGTATGTTTTGCAAACATTTCCACAGCATCTCTCGTACTGTCACTTTCGCAGGAGCAGAATCTTTAAACTGAGTTGTTGTTGATGGTTATTCTAGGAAATGTATTTAGACCTAATAAACGCCTCTTATACCTCGGTACCCTTACAGTCTTTCTACGTTTCAGGGTAGTACTGTGATTGAGGCTGCAGCAGGAGCCAGTACGGAAGTGGACGCAGGTTCGGGGCCCTCACAAACTACAGGTGACCACACTTCTCCTCGCCCACTGACCTTGGAGGCAGAGAGAGCAGACCGTCAGCTTTCCAGTGAGTATTGCACTCTCAAAACCCACTCGTTCCACTGGTTTTATGCTTCCGTTTTCCCTATTTTCATCACTATTGCTTCTCTTTGTTGTTTTTCTGTTTTGCTTAAAACACTGAAACCTTTTATTTGTCTTTTATGCACCAGGGATCTGTGATTCAAAGCATTTCACTTAACACTACTGTGATTTTACAGAGCTTACTGCACTATAAAGCAGTGCAATCGAATTTCCTTTTGCCATTTTCCAGCCATTAGCAGTATTATCTGACTGACTGATATGTTTAATATTGCATTTGTTGATCTTGTCTCTGTGTGTCTCCTGTGGCCACAACTACTCGAGAGTCTGTCACTCAGAACGTTCAGTAGTAAACACTCTACAGCTAGAATGAACCACACCCTCGAAATATATACTCTTTACTTGGTAAGCAACTTATCTGTGCTTACTTTTTCCTGTGTGAGGTATCTGTGTGACCCTGCTATGTAGCAACACAGGAAGTGGTGAGACCCCCGGAGTGAATGAAATGAGGTCTTTGGCAGTTCTGACACTCTAACCGAAAAGTGACAAAAATTACTTTTGACTTCCTCTCTTCGTGCTTGTCCCACCATGTACTCTTATACTTCTGCCTTTTTTACACTTTTCAGCCCCATTTCACCTCATCCGTATACCAAGAATACGTATCACCAAGCGTCATACATTAACAGCTTCTTTTCCATCGTGTCACATCACAACTATCTATCGATACAAGCTGCCGAGTGAGATTATGGGGCGTGAAGATGATTTGCCTGCAGTTTGTTTTGCAAATGTCCCAGGCGTTTGATCTCTTCACCATCCTTTGAGTGCTTTGTTTTATAGCAGCTGCTCCTAATCACCAGCAATGCAAACCTACAAAGCCAACTTTTTTTTACAAAGCCCCCTTTTGTTATTAACTTGAAAGTTTACAGATCGATTAATCAAATACACTTTTTAATCAGTTATAGAAATTGCATGTTTTGCATCAGTTCACATCTCCTTTATAGTGCATGGAAGTGGTGCTTGACCTGAGGGTTAAGAGGATGGGACTGCTAAAGTAATGCTGGAAAATGAGGTTGAAGATGTTATGATGAAGCAGGCACAGCCACAAACAAATTGTGACTATATGTCCTGAGGGAGGCCATCACAACAGAGGGGTTTGGAGCTCAGTGTGTTTATGTGGAAAGCGCTTGCTGTCTCCTCTCATCAGTTTAGCCAAACTGCCTTTTAACTGAATGCAAAATTCCCTTTTTCTTCTCTCTTTTATTTATGGAAATGTTTACACTAATAAACATCACCGTTTTGTACGTTCCTTATCTCATCCTCCTCTTTCCACTGTCGCTTTCTTCAGCACTCTCTCTCTTGTGCTCCTTCCTGCTCAGGCCTCTCTTTCTTTTTTCCACGGCTATTTCTGTTTAGCCATGAGTGCCCTGTTGTCGTTTACAGAAACTATCTAAAGCTCTCCTTCTAACTAAACACACAGACACTGTAGCACCACCACAAAGGCACTTGGCTAAACAGTCATGACAAGGGGTGGGGGGGACCTCACATCTGAAGACACACACGTAACATTGAATGATCCTCCCTGTGGTCTACTGTGGTATGAGAACAGGGTTTTCATGAGTTATTTAAGCGCTCTTCATCATGCGTGTTGCGCTGCAGCTCACACTGACATGACACGGCCCATTTCCTTCTCTCGGGCCAGAAACGTGACACAAGACACGCTTTCCGTGTTCACACAGAATAGAGTAAAGAGGTACACAGTCAGTCATGATCACAAGGCTGTAGGGTTTAAATCATTAAATGTCCCCATGCAGCAACCGTAGTGAAGCTATAGCGATAGACTGATGATTTGAGACAGTTCCTGCTGTCCACTGCAGTCTGCACTCTATGCTCGGTTACATCATATCAGAAATATTTCAGAAGGAGCCACTTTTAATTTCAAATGCTCAAAACCATTGCAGTGAACCCTCATATGGCAGGAAACAGAGGGTTTGAACTGGGCTGACCACGATGTGATTCATGCTTGTGGACCCTTGATTTGATGAAGACTTCACAACCCACTCAGAGCAACTACACAGTCAATACATCATTAGTGGTGAGGAAGGACAAAGGTAAACCTCCTGCTGCAATAACTGCACAGATTTCTAATAGAGGGAGTGACACACAGGACTTATATCGCCTATATAATAGTAAGAGTATATAGAGTGGGAATCTGTGGTGCTATTCTCTTCTTTATCTCAACTGTTGGAGCATTTATTCGTCTCACAGCTTCTTTGATTCGTGCCTTTGTTAGCCTTTACTCTGCTCTGCTCCACTGTGTCAGAGCAGCCTTCTGAATAAATCTATTCAGAAACATATACCTTCATGTTGTTGTGTACATATGTATATTTTGACAAGGGAATTACGCATGCTGATTGCCATGAGATGAGCTGTGAGTGTGTTTTGATCGCAACAGCACAGCTGGACTTGGCAGACTTGGCAGTTGAGCGCACTTGGCTTCTGGCCAGTTCAATACAATCACAATTACCCACAGTGGGAGCATGGAACACCCCTGAAGGTAGGGTGTGGGTACTGGTTGGGGCACAGAGGGTGGGTACTTAACAGTCTTTGGCCACTTGCATCTGCTTGGAAAGACTGAGCTTGTTGTGTCTGGTTAACATTCCACATTAAGAGTGTTAGGGAAGACAGCAGGTTGACTGCTCACACAGCCATGCCACAACACAGTAAGCTACACATGCAAACATTAAACAAAGCCGGCTGTAAGAAGATGATTACAGCTGCACTTTCCCCCGTCTTTTGTCCAGTGGACAGATCGGCATGTGTATGTAAGGAGCAGTGCAAGGAATAAGAGAGCAAAGAGGTTACACGACTGAGGCACTGAGGGGTGGGGAAGGAGAGGATGGTGAGTTGAAGATGTGGTAGCAAGGAATGCGCTCAATAGAGAACGACTGGAGGGTGACAGAGGAAGCATGGAGAGGAATGCCACTGCTTGCTCCCCCTCCTCGGCTCCCTCTCTTTTCTTCTTCTCTTTTGTCCCCCTCTGTGGGGATGGGAGGGTGGGACAACTTCAAATGACAGTGACAAGCTTGCCACCGCTTCTATGAAGCACAGCAGATGGGAAAGTGTGTGTGTGTGTGTGTGTGTGTGTGTGTGTGTGTGTATGTGTGTGATTAAAATGCCGCTGGAGACTGGGGTATACTGAGTCTCTTGGCAGCACCACACTTGGCAAAGTGCCACTTCTCTGCCCTCTTTTTCCAGCCCATCAGAGTGGGCATTGAGATATGTGTATGTGTGTGTGTGTGTGTGTGTGTGTGTGTGTGTGTGTGTGTGTTAAGTGAGAGCAGGCAGTCTCAATAAACAAATATTAATTCACAGTGTTTTCATTGTTTGTTTCATTATCTTTTCTTCAGGGCCTTGCAAACTGGATGGCGTGTGTGCCTGTTTTTTTCATTCATCTATCTGAGTAACTCAGTAATGTAATGATCATAGAACTTTTGAGAAACAGAGCCCTGTTCTGCAGTGTGTGGCGCCAGTGCTGGCGTGCATGGGGGAATTAGTGAGGAGACAGTGGGTTTGGCAACATGCCATGGTTATTAGCCACTCGCAGGGTGGGCATGAGCTTATGCCCCGACTCAATCACTCACTGTGTTTGCATTTGTGTATTTAATGTGTTTGCTCCTGTGCGTGTATATGTGCAAGTCGAGCATTTGTGTCGGGATTCTCCTCTGGTCACACTGACCTTATTGTGCAGTCACTCCTGGTTGATTTGTACCCCTTCCAACACATTCCTTTCCCTGAAAGGCCGAGAAACAGGCTGTTGACCCCCTTTTCCCCCCATATTCACTGTCTCTTTCTTTCCATCGCTCTCTCACTTTCTCTCCTTTTCCCTCCGGATGGGTTTGATTTAGTGACTGTGGTTTTCCAACCAGAGCCTGGGAGCCTGAAAGTGTAGACTTAGGGAAGAGACCTATAGATTCACAGGCAGCGGAGCATGTCATTACTTGGCCATAGCTCATCAGCAGATACATCATCAGGCTGGAGCTCTATTAGATGTGAGCTGGTGCACTAAATGATGGCAGTATCTAAAATCGCGTTGTTATTTCTGGGTGGATATTTAGCTCTATACTGCATATATCCATATTCTTACCTACCTTGCTATCCTAACACCTTCGGGGAGGCAATGTTTGAAAACTGACATTCTTTCTGCGCAATGACAATGACACAGTCAAGAGTGATAAAGAAGTGTCTTCATCAACTACTCCTGCAACAAGCTTGTTGCCAGTATACCCTCTTCTGCAGCTCTCTTCTCTCCATCTCTCTTTTCCTGACTGCCTCCCACCAGATAGGCTAACTTTTGGCTTCACAAGGGATTCAACACCTTCTCTCCAAGGTGAAAGTCCCTTGCTTAACTTTTTTCTTGTACAGGCACTTGCTATACTCTACTATTATACCACTCACCACAGCTGGTCTGAAAGGACCTGATTTGTAAAGCTTGATGTGCAATGCTTTAAAATTATCTTAAACTACATCAATTACAATATGTTGAAATGCATTGCCAATTTTTATCCAAAAAGCTTAAACCCCATGTTATTGGGTAAAAAAATTAGTAAATTTATGTTGTTTTTGAAAGTGTTGCTTTTTAACTTCAAGTAACTAAACCAGTACTGCTTGTCAACTCAGTGCATTGTGAGTCCCTTTTTTGGACTTGAGAAAAAATATATTTAGATGTATTAAGATATGCTATATTTACACACTGAGACCACCTAATGTGAGGTGGAGGCCCAGCATGGAAGCCATCAGCCAAAGTTCCAGACAGCTCAGGGAAAAAAAGGGGGGAAAAAAAAGACAGCTTAGTGAGAAACTTCCAGACTCTGACCTTTGACCTCACATTGAGAAAGGAAGCAGGTGTTCAAGCATGATTAGGCCTGATGTGCTAAAAACTGGCAGCAAGCTTTGTAGAGGCTATCCCAGCTGTCATAGGGCAAAAAAAGGGGGAAGTACACTCTAGACAGGTCACCGAGCCTAACACAGAGAGACAGACAACCGTTCTCAATCACATTTGCACCTATGGCCAGGATCACCAGTTAACTCAACATGTATGTCGTTGAGCTTTCGGGTGAAGCTGAGTAACCACACAGGCACAGGGGGAGGATACAGAGGAGCCGCAGCCAGTCGGTGGAGCCAAACCCAAAAGTTTCTTGTTGCAAGGTGACAGTAATCATCTTTGCACCACTGTGCCCTCCGACATTATTGAGAACATGGGGGAAAATTAGAAAATCAAGCAATGCAATAGCTCACCAAAAGAGCTACAAATTAATCCACAGTGGGTACAAGTAAAAGTGAGGATGTTTTCTATAGATGAAAATATTTCAATAAAGCGTATTTCTGCCAGTGGTGGTCATCTAATAACAATATTGAATTCATTTTTATTTGTGCTTTTGTCATGGTTTTTTTTTTGTGCGTCACCTTTATTTATATCACCTTTCCTCTCCAGCCCTTTTTGCAACCCCATGACTTTAATCATCCCTTCCTCCCATCCAGGCTCCACTTCTAGCCTCTCTCCTTCCTTTCTTCCCACTCTCTGATCCCTCTCTCTTTCCCTCCCTTCAAACTGTCCTCCACTGTCAGACGACTTGGCTGAGACTAAGTGCTTTTTGCTGTCTCTCGGCAGGTGGGACTGTAATAAAGCTTGTCAGCGGGAGGCATGGGTCGCACTGTCACATGCTCTTTGGCTCCCCTCTGTAACTCCCTCCTCCATCTTCTTCTAGCCCCGCTCCTCCAACAACCACCAGCACTCTCTGCCATGATCTTCTGCTTTTATTTTTCCTCTCTCATTTGTCTGCCTTTTGTTCCCCATTTTGTCTTGCTCTTACCCGAAACTGTGCTCCTTGACTTGTCTCTCATGTGTCTCGCGCTTGCTCTCTCTCTCCCCGGTTTCCTTGCCAACGGCACTTTCAGGAACATGATGAAGAAGAGCAGCAACAGGAGACACCCCTCTCGACATAACAACCAAACACACAAACCCTCACACACATAGGCATAACGCACACAAACGGGCACAGCCACACAAGCAATCCATATAAATGACTCCAGGTGAGGTTGTATTGTTTGCCCAGCTGCTCTTCCTAACTACGCTCTCCTGTTCCATAGTAAACCAGCAGGCTATATGGAAATCAGCTTCCTCTACACAAAACAGTTCTCTGTTCTTTCGTGTCTTTTTTTTTAAATGGTTTTACTTGCGGTGTTTGTGCTTGCATGTTTATGTATTTGCGTGTGCTTGTCGTACCCTCAAAGGGCAAGAGAAGGTTAGCACTTGTATATTATTTGCATGCACATTTTTCAGAGTAACATAAAGGCGTGTTCTTGATCTGTTGTATGGTTGCGAATGCTTGTGTAATTAATTGAAAAAGCTTGTACATAGTCTTTCTTCTTCTAGCCACAGGATGGCATTACTGAGCCCCTTCTTTAAAGGAATCCTTCCCTTCCACCTCCTACCAGCCACAGTTCATTCACACGCACACTCTCACACACCCACATGCACACACATACGCACACAGCCCTCTTTAGTCTGTGTTAGCCCAGGCTTGTGTAAGGTGACAGAGTGCAGTGAATAATTTAGTCCTGGCCATGTTAATGGCTGACAGTGAACATGGCCTCTCCTCTCTGCCGTTGGCCCATTACTAGTACATTCTGTTTCACTTTCTCTCCTTCTTCCTCTCCTATCCTCCTCTATATCTTCCATTTATGTTGTTCTAGTGAAACTATATACGTGTCACGTTTTCGCCTTTATACGACTGTGTACATGAAAATACAGAAAGACTGTATACTCGTCTTATAATAGTGCCCAAGAGTAAAAATGTAAACGTGTAATGTAAGTGAGTTTGATTAAATATCTAATATGACTTTATTATATCGTGTTATTTTATTATTTTGCATTTATCAAAATGTTATTGACCAGATAATGTCATATCCACCTCTGCTTTCTCCTTTTGACTGCACTTATGCTGATATTAAAATGGTAAAATACAGTAACATAAAGTATATTAAATTATCCTGTCCAGGTTTCTTTCACATAAATACTATATAAACATAAAAATTTCTTAAAATTAATATTAGCTTTCATTGCATTATTATTATTATTGTTATATAATAAAGTGAAATAAGCAACATGTCTGAAATAACTGCATGGATCTTTTTTATGCTGTAATATGAGGGTTTTCTTTTATGCCTGTGGAGGCACAAACTTTTTTGGGAGCAACACTAGATATGTCTGGATGTAATTACAAGAAAAGTCTTCTACTTGGCTCTTCAAAGTGGCTTTAACACTATTAATAAAGCAGTCACTGGATATAGGTTGACACCTTAAAATTAATTATGGTGTCATTTTTATCTGTTAGTTATCTACATTTAAGTGTATTTTCCCATTAGTGTATAATTTACATCCGGTGTGGTCCCCATCATCAGTTTTTGGGGTGTTTTTTTTTTCACCTCTCATTTACCATCCGTACGGCCTCATGTTCTGCATAAACTATTTAGAAGACACTCGGGAAACCAGGGTGTGTGTTTGCGTGTGCATGTGCGTGTGTGCGCATAACTCCATTTAAGCCCTTGATTGCTCCACTGGGCTTCAGTTCTCTTGTGTGTGACGTGGGAGAAGAACAATGCGACCCTAACTCTAATCGATTCACATACACTAAACAAATTACAGCTGCCGCCCTCTTCGTCTCTCTCTTCATCTCTTTTTGCAGACCATTTAACCACAGGGACGTTACATGTAGCATATGCGGTTTGCAGCTTGTACAGCTGATGTGTGTTGAGTGTCTGCCTCACTCTATTCTTCTCTCTGATAAAATCAGTATGAGTGCGTTTGGGCCGGTAGGAGCCGAGGAGCCTGGCCTGGCAGGCTTAAGCAGCACCAAGGCCTGGCCAGGCTCATGCAGGCTCAAGGGGGATTGGTAGTGACGTATCCGGGGTGAAACGCGCCACAGTTGGGACTCCCCACCAACCTCCCTGGCTCCAGTCTGGCTGATAAAGTCCAGCTGGGACTGGGGAGGAGATGCGCCATCTATCTTGCCCCATCTCTGCTCTCTTCTTTTGAGCATCTGTCATATTTAAATAATTGTCTTCTCATTAATGGTTTGTCTTAACTAAGCTCTTCTCACCCCTTCTTGCAAGCTATGTGTCATCCATTTGTTTCTTTCTTCATCTTAAATTTTAATCAACCTACCCTTCTCTCCCTCTCTCTCTTTTGCCTGCTGTTTTTTTCCATCCTCCCTACAGCGTATCACACATTTACAGTACTCCTCCTCCACCTCTCTACCTCACGCACACAAACAGATCCAGAACCCTAGAAGTGGGGTCATGATTGAGGCTTGCTGTTAATTAGACAGCAGTGGTTGTTGTAGCAATGCAATGGTAGGGTGTAATTAATTAGGTGGCATGTGCACAGTAGGAGAAAAAGCGAAAGAGGAGAGATGGAGTGAAAGAGAAATACCGGCTATCAGTCCTCCTTTTATCCTCTGAGCTCAGATGAGTTCCCCTAATGAGAAAAAATGAGATGCTCCCAACTAGGGAAGAAAGCATTTTGTCCTTTACATGTTCTCTCTGCCTCTTCTCTGCTTGTCGTTCTGTCACTGCCTTGTTCTCTTTTCATCTGCCTATCACATCCAGGCTATTGCTAGTAGGGTGCCAGTGAGTTGGAGTCACCAGCCATAGATCTCCCACAGTAGTATGAACACAGCCTCTGGGACACATCCAGAAACACACGCAGACACGCATGCAGTGGTGACAGTTATACCACGCAGCAGAGACGGTAAAGCAGTCAGTTGTATGAGGGCATAGCGAGGATTGCAGTAGTATGAGACAGAAATGCCCTGCTGTACAGTAATGGCTGCTGCTCTGCTGCATGCCTGCTATACTAGCATTGTATATGTGCATGAAGGTAGCAAGAGGAAGAGAGAGAAAGAGGTGGAGAGATCGCAAATGAGCAAAGAAAATGTGGGAGGGAAGCAAGAGGTGCACAAACACTCAGAGCACTATTGATCCTCTTTTCAGTTCAACACTATCTCCTTGACCTCACTCTGAAGCACCTCTGTGTGTGTGTGTGTGTGTGTGTGTGTGTGTGTGTGTGTGTGTGTGTGTGTGTGTGTGTGTGTGTGTGTGTGTGTGTGTGTGTGTGTGTGTGTGTGTGTGTGTGTGTGTGTACTTATCAAACATATGTGTTGGTGCAGTTACTTCTGTGTGAGTCAGAGGGCTAACCATAGTTCAGTGTGCTGTATCTGTTAACAGCCTGCAGAGAACCCCAGCCGGTGTCAACCTGTCCATTTCAACCATATTATGAATATTTAGATGCACACAATGCCCCACCCTCGTAAAACACCTTTTTTCCCCAGTTATTTTAAATGCTCTAGTAGATTCATTAATGCTTGCAGCACAACCCCCCCCACCGCCACCATGCAGTCCTGCCTTCTCAGTGTAAGCTGATAGTTTAATGGCTGCTTGGCCCTTCCTGTCGAATGTGACTGAAACTGTCCTAGGTGACAGGTTTATGGATGTTTTGGCAATGTCACTGGAGACAGACAGCTATTTACAGCCTACTGTTAGACACTTCGAATGCTGGCTGTTAACATAAATCCCTTGGTGAGATCAGCCATTGGATAATACACACTGTCAACTGTGCTCAAACGTAAATCGTCAATTACACACACATGCAAACAGCAAGCGAACCACTCAGTCCTTCGTAACCTTGTTAATACTACCGTCACCACTCAACAAACACCTCACTCTCAAACGTCACCCGCACACTGTAAATCTCTATCTCCCTTATTTACGCCTCTCCTGCCATAACGTTAACAACCACCACTCGCTTTTCCTCCCTCGCCCCACCTTCCCTTCAGTCTCTCATCCCCTTCAACTATCATTTAGCTTTACGAGGCATCCTAAAAGAAGCCTGAGGTGTCCATCCTTCCCTTCTCCATTTTATGTCTGAGATATTGATATCCTCCATAAGTCAGATGCACCGCTCTCTGTCACTGAGCAGGAATTGATGACAGAAGGGTGCGACAGGAGGGGAGTGGTGCCAGCAGAGAGTTATAGGAGTCTGGCTAGGTATGCATTAGAGTCTGTGTTTGTTTAAAAGTGTGCACGGCATGCAAACGGGCTTATTAAGCGAAAGAGAGGAGTTCATTTGGTGAGGGTGGAGGTTAAGCAAAGGAGACAACCAATAATTGAGAAAATCTGAGAGACAGGATGTGGACAGATAGGAGAGAGGAGGGAGGGAGATCTGTTTCTTGCTTTATGAGTTTTTCATTTGTGTATGATACTGTTGCTATAAACAAGAGGTCAGCTGAACAGAGTCTGTTTATAAGGTCCATCTCACAGAGTGGGCATATCAAAAAGCCTATGAAATCCTGATCAGCCAGCTGTGGTTTCTGTGCATGTACTTGTGTTCAGTTTTGAGGTTATCCGTTACAGCAAACTGTCGCCAACAGAATGTTGCACTTTAAACAGGAGAATCAGTCTCAGTTCTCTTTCTGTTTGTATTGTATCATGCTGTGCGAGCTTGTGCATGCAGTTATAGGTTGTTGGTGACTATGCTCGTGTTTATGTTGGAGCAGTTGGTGCTGTAGGACCTGTGAGTTAGATGTAGCATCTCATAGTGTGCTTACTATCACAGCAATACATCAGGTGATGGCTTACCATAGAGCTTATGCTGAAATTGCTTTTGTTTTTGTGTGAACCACATTAGCATACAGGTGTAGCTACTTAATGGGATATCATAAGAGTCCGTTTACATGCAGGAATACTTGCTTATCTTAACCGAGTGGTTGCCACAAAGTTGAGTCATTCTACAGACTGAACATACATAATTTTAGCTTCTTTAGATGTGGCTAAATGGTGTGATTAGTGAACTTGTTTACTGTGTGGATTTTCTTTTTCGTATATTTGTCTGCCTACATGTGTTTAAGTGTTTTTGTGCTCTGACTGCTGGTGGGGTTTTTTTCCTACTATTCCACTGGGGAAAAAGAAAAGGTTTGTTTGATTAATTAATGCTGTTAGACATGAATGTAAATGATCAAAGGAGCACATTTGCATTTTGCGTTTAATTATTCATGAGTTGCGATTGCTCATGAATTAGGACACCTGTGAGGGCCTACGCCTCTCAAGCTCAGGCACTCACTCATGCACATAGACACACACACGCACACACATACTCTGATGCACACAAACACATCTTGGGATGTGATCTGGTGTGTTTAACCAGACCTGCTCATCACCCCCGTCTGTGTGCCCTGCTGTGCGCTGGGATGCAGGTCATTGCAGGTTCATCTTGCTATTATTTGGTTATGTTGCCACTCTGGCCGGGGTTCAAACATTCTGATTAGGTTACCGCGTAGCGCTAAAGCTCAGACTGTCACTCTGACTGTATGATTCATCTCCATGGAGACAAAAGAAAAGCTCTGATCTAATTACCCATACTGCTGCCATCTCAGACTTGAGGAGAGGGCTGGTAGTGTGAATAAGGCGAGAGGAGCCACAGAGGAAGAGGCAAGGGGCTGCACACAGAGGTTGTAAAAAGAGGTAGAAGCGAAAGAAAAATCAACTCAAAAAGAAGCGCAGGCTTGGATGCTTCCAATAGAGACCGTGATAAAAGCAGGTATTATTTGGCTTCTTGCTTCATCTTCCTCATCTCTCTCCTCATCATCAGCAGCATCCAACTGCTGCACAAATGGGCCCTTGTTGCCATGGATATGAGCAATGGTTCTCCTGTTCTGTTCGATGGGGCTCAGTGATAAATGGCGGGACGTGGAGGAAGTTAATAATTTATCCTGGGGAGGGAGCAACCGTTCCGGGGAGCGTTACCTAGCATAATGGGTTAAGCGCAGCAATTGCTGCGTGCCGTGCAATAGACTCACAGGAGGTGTGTATAAAAAATGAATAAAGGCTGAGTGGAGCCTGCTGGGAAGGAACTGTCAGGGGACTATGTCGGCATGCGCAGGGGGTTGGTGTGTTTGGGGAAGTAGGCTTTGTCATTTCTTGAAGTTATAGTATTGTCAGGTAAAGAACAGTAGACGCTTAATCGAGCTTTCTCCAGGCTTTCTGTGAAGATCTCCTCCCTCTCTGCTTTTTACTGGGAATGAGAAACAGCTCAATATGCTTTGGGCTTTGAAGTGTGACAACAGCAGTGACAAATGAAGTTACTGCAGAGCAGAGGTGCTAGGCCTGAGCCATGTGTACTGTGCTGCCATTATCTGTGACTCATTGACACTTGTGTATACATTAAGAGTCTTCATCATCCCACCGTGTGATCGTTTTTAAATAACATTTGTCACTTTCCCGTTTTTGTTTATGCCTCAAGTAGATACTTCTTTGTATTTGTGACTTGTTGTGACTGTGTGAAAGAGAGAATGAGAATGAGAGAAGGGGTGCATGGGGTAGGCCCACACCTCCTTGAGTATTACCGCAACACCTGCTTCACGTCTTTTTAACAATTCATGAGGCGCTACACTCTTTACACTACCTCATTTACCTTCCCTCCATTTAACCCCCTCCTTCCCCTTGCTCCCCCTTTGGTCCTGCTATCACCAAGATCTTTTGCATTTGGAGGGTGATGGTGCGTGCCCGGGGTTATGTAGGGGTCACCGTATTGTGTTATTCTGAGAGAATATATCAGATCAGCTTGATTTCATTATTGTCCCTCTGATGCCCCCGTACGCAGAGGCTCAAAGCTACTTAGAATGATCCTCTCCCAGCAATGAGGGAGAAGAAAAGCAGGAGTCTGTTATCTGGAGTCTTTTGTGTTGGACATTCTGCTGCGTCCTGGAGTGGATTTGTGTTAAAACACAGCCGAGCCTCGCAGCGTCTCCCACTGATTGTTTGATGAGTCTTTGTGACGCTCACATCTCCTTCGAGTAGTTGTAATTTCAGACTACGCTGCTTAGGTGTTTGTGTGCTGGCATCAATGCATGCGTGTACCCAGCAGAATATGCGACTTGTGGTTTCTTTTCATTTGTTCTCCATTTTGTTTTGAGTGCTTGTGTTTTCCAGGAGCCTTTTTTTCTCAGCCTCCTTGTGGCTGATAAGTGATGCAGATACTGTAGTGATGGATAATAGCACCTTACATCTGAACACACACATGCACGCACGCACACACACATTAAACCTCACTCTCTTGTCTATGATTCAGCTGAACAGTAGTGTTTCTGTGTGTGCCCGTGTATGTTTGTGTGTGCTTTATTCTCCCAAAACATGGTGTGCATTCTCAGGGAGCTGTTTCTTAAGGCAGAAGGCTGAACAGCTATGACAGACAACTGAAGAAGGCATGGGGAGAGAAGGGGAGGAGGTAGGAATACAAAAAAAACAAAACAAGAGAGAGTGGGATTATTCTCTGTATGTGAAGTAAAGTAACATTAGTAATCACCGTATTCTAACACACATAAGTAGGAAGGAAGATGTAGGTGTGTCATCTTCATGTTTTCTTAATTTTTAAAATAAAATCATTAGCTGTACTGGAACAATGACTGTCACACATTTATCATGCAAGCTGGAATGTAGATAGAGCAGCTATTAGCCAAATGGCTAATGCAAGGAAATGCTTTTCTTCCTCGTTTTTTTTTTCTTTCCTCTTGTCCTCGTATGCATGCTTTTATCTTTTTATGAGCTCTCATTGCCAATGCCAAAGAGGGGGGGCTAGGCTGGTATTACGATGAGCTGTGACAGGGTCAGGCAAGTACAGCACAGCATACAAAAATCACCTGCATATAAGCAAACACGAGAACTCTTCCTGACACCCCCAGCACGCGAAGCCCAGGGTTGATGTCAGCACCCTGCAGATACCCAACTTTTGTGTGGCACACTGACTGACAGCTTCATTGAACCTCCGCCCTGTTGTACACATTTGTGGACACACATGTGCACGCTGATAGCCGTACACACATAAACACATGTACAGACTCATGCCCCCCCCCCCAGGTTGCCTTTGTTCCCAGCATCTGTTTCCCTCAGTGATTAATTGCAATTAGCGAGAGGTTTGAAGGCCTGTGGAAGAACACAGCAAGAGGAAAAACATCAAGATTAATGAGGGGATGCATTCATCAGAGATGGAGAGAGGGTGAGAGAGAGGGAGGAGGATGCAGGGAGGATGCAGAAAGAGAGAGAGTGAGGGGAAGCGAGGGAGAATGGAGTTCGAAAGTAGAGAAGGGGGGATGGGAGGATGTAGGGATGACATGGTAAGAAGGGAGGGGCTCGGATACAATGAGGTGGAAAAGCGGGGTGCTCGTGCTCAGATGTTAATGACGTAGATAGGGAGAGCGCAGGAGCGTGACATGAA